>NW_015168701.1:13982-27110 GCF_001447785.1 Gekko japonicus
TTTCACCTGCTTAACCCCCCCCCCCCCCCCCGCCAATGTTCCTGAGATAGGAGGCAAATATGCTTCTACCTCCTTGCCTTGGTACACTGGGCATAGAAAAAGAAATGCAACTATAACATCAATATTGGAATGTCAGAATTAATTGAAATGACAAAAGGTCACTGCCCTGCCACAGTTCAGCATCTCCAACCAGGCCTGTAGCCAGGATTTTTTTTGTTTTTTCTTTTGGTTGGGCATGTTTTTTTTCTTATGGGGCAACCATTATGAGGGAGTGAAGGGATTTGTAAAAATAATATGTTAAATCTATGGATATATGTACCAGTACCAGTACTGCATGTGATCAGTACGCTGGAAGTAGTTACGTCTTACATAAATAACATGCAAGCACACTGAGCCATGCAAGGCTATCTGTCAGTGCAACATTCAGAAGAAATTTAAATTTCTGTTTCATTCCTCCCCTCATATTCACCCAGCTTGGCACCAATGTTCCCTCTAAGCTGTGAAGCCTTCTGAGCAAAAATTCTACTTTGTGAGCTACTGCCATTAAAGTTGTGAGCGAGCGACTTGGCATAAATTAGTTTGCTCTGGAGCCATCCTTCCTGAGCAAAGACAAAAAGGTGTGAGCCGGAGGTTAAAAATCTGTGAGCTAGCTCACACTAACTCAGCTTAGCAGGAACACTGCTTGCCACCCCTGTCCCCCTCCCAGCCCTTCCCAAGGTTGATTCACTAGTCTATTGCTTAAGAATCAAAACCCTATGAATCCTCCCTACCTTCCAAGCAACCAACCCACCTGTTTCCTTCCCCATATCGAATCCCACCTTTGCCTCGTGTGGGGTGTGGCTGTAAATTAAGGGGATGGGCCCCAAGATGCCCCACTGTAGCTCCAGGCCCATTTCCAACTCCCGTTGACTTCAACGAGGAGGTTTAAATCCCTTCCCAGTGGAACATGAGAGTGCTTCCTTTTAGCTGGATTGTGCCCAGTGAGAGACTGTGTGTGCATTTAAATGAGTCTCTGGGATGAGGCTTGTTACTGTGACACCAGAATGTCCATTTCATAACCATGATTGAGATGTGCCATATTCCTTGGGGGGGGGGGGCTAACAATGGCCTGGCAGGGAATGATGGCTTCTGGAACTCACCCTGGCACAGTTATGAATCTCCTGGGGAATATCCTGAAGTCAGGAGAGCTATCATGAAACACAGCCAACTGAAATACAGATATTTGAAATGGTGATTGCACTTGGCACACATGACATCCCCAGGGAATGGATACCCTGCCTATGAGGCCATTTACGTTTCACTCCACATTCAGTTCAGCCCGTCATTATTATTTCTTAATTGATTCCTCCTGTTTTTTAAAAAAACTTATAGCAGCCTCTGCTACCCATACTGAAAAGCTGGAACAATCCATGCCAGCGCTATAAGTAAGCTGTCTGAGCCTGATACCGCAGAGCAGTTAAAATTGCATGTGTCTCTGCCTTTTATCCATGTTCGTAATGGGACTAGGCTGATGATAACCAAGGGGCCATTCTAAATCTGAATGCAGTTAATAAATTGATACATATGAATGATCTGGAGGCTCCACCCATCACTAACCTCATTTCTGAAGAAACAGCAATGCAAAATGATTGCTGATTATGAACAGGCCGTAGGCGTCCTGCACTAAAGTCATTCCAGCAGCGATGTGGCATTACCCAGATCATACTCCAAGGGAAGTAGGATTCTCCAGTTCACACAAGGAACTTGCCTTAATTTGTGCAGGATGATTTGCTTTGCAATGCATTCTTCTTCGAGTGCTACGCTGAGCTCTGAATATGTGGAAGATAGAGGGACAGGTGGATGGAGAGGCAGATAAATGGATGGATGGGTGCAGGAGATGGATAGACAGATAGATGTATGGGAGAGGCAGATAAGTCATTGTGTGGATGGGATGGAATCTTGTAAGACCAAAGACTTGTTATATAAGTTTGATATTATGCTTGTTCCTTTGTTGCAGGATGGGGTTAAATGCAAGCACTCTTTCTGAAAACATTGCAAACAACAGAGCCACAGGATTCATTAAACAAAAGTATCCCTTATGAGGTCTGGGCTGTACAGTGGCCCTCCCCTGAAATGAACAAAAATGTTTCTACTCAGGCTTGCAGAAAGGACAGGGGCCATTGGTCAGAAGCGGCCCGAATAGGTTTGTATTTGTATTATCTTTCTTTAGCTGACAAACCCCTCTAGCTTCTAGTGATAATACCAGCAGCTGAATTCGGCCTCCATCATACAGAACCCTTGTACTTAATGTCATTTGTATTGTGGTCATTTTTGCTTTTCTAATTCCCATGAGCTCTCCTGGGAGTCAGCGTTGGCTGAAAAGTTGGATGCAAACTCTAACCAACAAAATAAATTAACAGACAGTACCTGCAGAGAATAGACTGGAGAGTAGATATGTCCCCTGCCTCCCCTAATGTCTCATTCCCAGTGCAATGAAACCTTGCATATAATTCTGGGAGTGGAAGGAGAGTAGGAAATACATGGACAAGGACTGAGAACACAAAAGTGGAAATTTATAACTAGAAACCTCCACATCAGGCATCACTTGGCAACAGAGTGCCAAAAATGAAGACTGATGTGCCAGAGTAAGTCGGGACGAGGTAACAGTTTGAAGGATGAAATATTAAAGCCAAAGATGGCTGGATAGGAACAGTGTTGATGGTTTTCTTCTGGTCTGAAAGCCCACATTCTCACCGTCAGCCAAGAATATCTGTCTGGCTTTCAGAATATTTAGCGGAAATCATCAGTGTTCTTCCCAGTCTATTTTAAAGAGGAGGCCAAGCATGGCAATTAGCAGCACAACAGTTCTCTCCAATTTCCAAATGTCTGCGTTGTCCTCTGACTCACCTTTATTTACTGCACCTTAATGATTTGTGGAGGAAGTTATCTGTGCACATCAGCAATTCAGCAATTCAGGTCTTTAACAAAAAGAGGACAAAAGAAAATGGTGGAGAACAACCAGTTGGTGTTAAGGCCAGCTATCGAGGAGCCCGCTTGGGCTGAAGACTGATCCTTTGGTCTCCTGCAAAAGGTAGATAAAATCTTAGGCAAATACTGGTCACTGTCATGATATGTGGTTGTGCCAAGGGAGAACAGTGTCTAGCCTGGCTACACCTGGTAAAATATTGTCCTGGTCAATAAAGCATCGTATGTCCCAGCTCCTCCATGTCCACCACGCTTACATTTGGGTTTGTGTGAAGGGAAAAAACAAGGGAATGTACCTTTCATCAAAACTAAGCAACACAAGTTTCTAAATGACTACTAAAAGCGACATGAATCCATCATCACATTTTCAGCAAAATCTCTCCTTTGTCCTTGATGCACAATATGTTTTCTAAATACGCAAGCAAATAAATACAGATAGCAACCTAACCCACACTTACCATAGGCAGTTAGTGACATGAGGGCTTGTTCAGCAATGAGATGCTGAATTGCAGAGGTGATGAACCTGATGTGAATGATTCATCATTATGAGTTTTTTAAAGCCCTTTTTGTATTTTCAGGCAGTAGTGCTAAGCCCAACACGTTGAATTCGTTTGACTTTCCCTATCATTTACTGTGAAACTCCAGTTTTGCTGCAGCAAAGTTGCAGGTTGGGAGCACAGGAAAGCAGTCACACAATCACAACGCCACAAGCACAGTTCTGCATTCTTTCTCTCCCCCCATCGAGGATCCACTGACCTGTAACATTTTTATTCGACTCTTCTGAAGATCTCAAGGTGATGTGCAAGCCACCATCCTGTAAGGTAGGTTAAGCTGAAAGATATTGACTGCCCAAGGTCAGCAGAGTGAGCTTAATACCTGAGGCAGGATTTGAACCTCGGTCTCCACGGTCCTAGTCCAACACTCTTAACCACTGCGTCACACTGGCTGTGATCACACACACTAAATAATGCTCTTTCAACCCACTTTTAATGCACTTTTCAACTGGATTTTACTGTGTGACCTGGCATCTTTGCATCACACTATCTCTGTATGCATGAATGACTGCTGGGACAGTCTTTGGCTTAAGTAGCCTGGCCTGGTCTACATCTCACCCATGGAATCAGGATGTAATCACGGGCCATTATGTACAGCATTCATTTCCCTTCTCTGAAACAAACAGAAGATTTCTTGTGCTGACAAACATGATCAGACTGGTAGCATCAGGTGGGGTAGCCTTGTTGGTCTGAAGCAGCAGAACAAAGTTTGAGTCCAGCGGCACCTTTTAAGACCAACATGGGCCTCGGCCACACGGGCAGGAAAGTGTGTGTGGGGGGGGAGGCGTGGCTGTTTGCCCCGGAGCAAAATAACGGGCGACTGCGTGATCAGGCGTCGGGTTGAGGTCCCGTCGAGCTCCCGTGGTTAGGGGGGAGGTGCCGATCACACGACGTGGCAAAGAAGCGGAGCGGCGCGGCAAACGGGGTTGTGTTTTTTAAAAAAACTGAAATGTGTGCATGCTCCGTTGGGTGCTTGTGTGCATGCCATGGAGACTTGGGGGAAAAAACCTTTTTGTGAGGGGACATGGGCGGGTGCCGGATTCCACCGGAAACGCGATCAGACGCCCGCCCTTGCCCCGCGGTTTCCGGAAACTAGTACCTCGGAGGTACTAGTTTTTTACCCCGCATGTTTGGCGGGAAGCCTCAGGTGAGCCACGGGAGCTCTACACTTCCCAGATGTGGCAGTGAGATCGGGCCTGGAAAATCCGCCTATCTTCCGTCTCTCTAGCGTGGCTAATGCTCCGTGTGACCGGGGCCAAAGTTTTATTCAAGGTATAAGGTTTTGTGTGCATGCACACTTCTTCAGATCAAACTGGTAACACCTTAAACAGTTGGACGAGGAGAGGTGGTCCCGGTGATTTTATCTTGTATAGTGCAGGAAATCATGAATTCCTCCTGGTCTTTTTAGTTTGTTTGCTTGGCAGATTTTTGCAAAACACACGAACAATTAAACATGCAGGGGGAATTCACCAGTCCAGAGCTTAACTCTCCAAATCTGGACTTCATTCCAACATCATGAGAAACTGGTTTGTGTAAATGATGGTTTGTGCCACCAGTAAGTAACCAATCTTGCATTGTGCATTATGCCTTGGTTTTCCTGTTTTTCACCTCCTCATACATTAATCTGCATTATACCGAGTCGGACAACTGGCCACTAAAGGTCATTATTGTCTACTCTGACTGGCAACAGCTCTCCAGGGTCCTAGGTGGAGGTGCTTCACACAGGCCCGTAGCTACAGTGGGGAATCACTGAGGCCATGAATCCACTAGGTTGCCTTAGGTAAGCCATTCCCTCTGCGCTTCTCAACCCCTTCATTGACAATACACACATTCTGATGTGCTCCTCTCTCCAGAACGGCTGCCTCTATCGAAGCAGGTGCCCACCTACTTGTCCTGCCTCTCCTTCGTGAAAAGGGGTCACCTTCTCCTGGCCCTGCCAGGTAGCTTAGCTGGCAGGAGACTTCTCTCCTGCAGATCCTCACCAAGCATTCCGGGGCTGCTTTAGTCTAACAGAGGAAGGGAGCAGTCACCCAGCAGCCGGAATCCCATCTTGAAGCGGTCCTGCCTTACAGGGCTGGCGGCCATAAAGGTGAATGGGATGTCTCCCGTTCCGTTGAGAGCCAGTTTAGTGTAGTGGTTAAGTGCGCGGACTCTAATCTGGGAGAGCCGGGTTTGATTCCCCACTCCTCCACTTTCACCTGGCTGGATGACCTTGGGCAAGCCGTAGTTCTGATAAGAGCTGTCCTTGAAAAAGAGCAGTTTCTGTCAAGAGCTCTCTCAGCCCCACCTCCCTCCCAGGGTGTCTGTTGTGGGGAGGGGAAGGGAAAGGAGTTTGTGAGCCGCTCTGAGACACCTCTGGGTAGTGAAGGGCGGGGTGCAAATCCAATCTCTTCCTCTCCTTCTTTCCTACACGCCCGCCCGACCCCTTTCCCAGCGGACCCGTCCCTCTCCCCGGGCTTTGCCTTGGGCCGGTCAAAGCAAGGTCAGGGGGCTCGCGGAAGAACTTGCCTCAGAGACCTCAGGGGCAGGAGTCAGCTCGCGCGTCCACAGACGATTGGCCGAAGGAAATCCGCTGCGAATGCCCTTGGGGGGGCTCTCTCTCGGCTGAGGAAAGCTAGCAGGGACAGAGGGGGGGGGGACACCTTCACCTCCCGGACTCCCGCGCCGTCCTCTTCCCACAGTCTCCGCCCCTTCGGGGGGGGGGACGGCGGGCGACGGCGGCGAGCGTCGCCCAGACCGAGAGTTTCCCTGCCGGAGAACTTGGCGCGCTCCTCTCCAGGGGGAGCTCCCTCGCCTGCCTCCCCCGCCCGGAGTGGAGACCTCGCTCCCGGGGGCCCGGCGCGGCGTCTTCTCCCCAGAGGGCCCCGCGGGCTCTCCTCGCCTCCCCCTCCCGCTCCGTCGTCGTCGCCCCCCCCGGGCGGCAGCGGCGTCCGTCCGTCGGTCTGCGAGGCGGGCTGAGGCGGAGAGAGCCGAGCCGAGCGCCGCGCCGCGCCTCGCCTGGCCGCCGTGAATGTGCCGCGCTGGGCGCCGCGCAGCAGCACCAGCAGCAGCAGCAGCAGCAGCATCCAGCGAGCGGCTCCGACTGCGGCGCCGGAGACAGCCTGGCCGCCCGCGCCGGGGAAGAAGAGGCGGCGGAGGATGGGGACGGGGGGCTTCCTCCGGCTGCTCCTGGGCTACCTGGCGGCGGCGGGGCTGGCCGGCCGGCCGTGCCGGGCGCAGGAGAAGGGCGGCCCGCACGTGGGCAGCATCGTCATGCTCTCCGGGGGGAACCAGAGCGGGCTCGGGGGGCCCCCGGCCGAGCCCTCGGAGCCGCCGCCCCCCACCCCGGAGGAGTGCCGCGGCTACTTCGACGTGATGGGCCAGTGGGACCCGTCCTTCAACTGCAGCGTCCGGGAGTACCCCTTCTGCTGCGGCACTTGTGGCTTCCGCTTCTGCTGCAAGTACCACAAGGGCCGCCTGGACCAGGAGGTCTGCACCAACTACCACAAGCCCCGCTGGGTCAGCCCCGGCAAGCCCCCCATGGGCCCCGTCGACTCGTCCCACGACCCCACCCGCGACAAGACCAACCTCATCGTCTACATCATCTGCGGGGTGGTGGCCGTCATGGTGCTGGTGGGCATCTTCACCAAGCTGGGGCTGGAGAAGGCCCACAGACCCCAGCGGGAGCACATGTCCAGGTAAGGCTCGGCTGCCCTCCGGAGGGAGTCCCCACCCTAGCCCTGACATGGGACAGCCTCCTCCTCCAGCAGGGCCGGCTCACTCACTAGCCGAACTAGGCGATCGCCTAGAGCGGGACGGCCCTTAGGGGCACCAAACTGGACCCGGCCCCGTACTCTGGGAGTTTCTTGATTATTTGTGTTTTTCATTCTTCCTAAAATGCATTTATTTTTGAAAATTGGTGGGCGCGGGGGGTGGCAGAAGGGATCCTCGCCTAGGGTGCAAAATAAGCTGGAGCCAGCCCTGTCCTCCAGTCCCCATGCCCAGCCAACCATTCCTGCCAGCCCCCAGCGCTTTTAACCATTCCCCCTAATCCCCTCCTCATTCCGGGGACAGGGCTCCCTACCCACCTAGCCCCCCAGACCTCCTGGGAGAGGAGGCAAGAGTGGTGCATTGGCAGATGGTTGCACAGGGAGTAACCCACATTTCTTCTGCAGCTATGGCCAAGCGGCTCCCGAGGGTGAAGAGACTGGAAACACAAACGCACACACTCTCTGTCTCTCACACGCACATTACAAAGACGCACCGCCGCACCAGCGCAGCATTGGACTGGGAATGGCAAGGTGTGACGGTAGCGGCTCCCTTCCAACTGTTGCCAGCCATCGTATGCAGGGCAAACTTCTCTGCAGAGGCATGGATAAACACACACCTCCCTCCACCTGCCTCTGTCATGTCTAGCTACAAAGAAATGGGAGCACTGCTTACCCATCCTCCCTTTGGAAAGCTTGTGAGCCACCATTAAATAGGATTGAGCCTGATCATTAATTTTTTTTTTAAAAAATAAAAGTATTAACTGGCATAGGACAAAGAAAACCACAGCATCAAAAGTCTCGTATAAATATGTTCTATCATAAAGGTTCCTCTTTTCCCCCCATAAGTAAAATGTGGCCTAGTGTGTGGTGAAAGTCCTTGCTCTGTCTCTGTGGTTCATGTTCTGCATCTATCGAGTGACTGCTGTTTTAGAGCCAAGAACTCTGTTCTCCCATCCAAGTGGGCCTGGGAGGTCCTGCTCCAATCATCAGAGTTGCCACAGGATTGACCCCAGTTTGCCTATCTCTCCTTGAAGCTCTTAACCCCCCCACCCCTCCCTAGATTGTGGCACCAGTAGGGAATCAAAGCCCATTTGTCAAATTTTCAGTCTGTCTGATTCATTATGCTAATCCCCAACACATGAAAACAAAACAGATGGGGAAAGACATTTGCAGATAAAATAAAAACAATTGTTAAACAAGCAAATAGCTCTGTTAAATGGATCCTATGATCTGGGCAGGGAACTTTCCAGAGGAAGCTTGCACTTACGGAAAGGCTTTCTGTTGAGCACGGGCGGGTATGCCCTGAAAAATAAGGGCAACTTAAAGGCAGAGTCCCACTTCCTTCGCTCCCTCCTGGGCTGCACACCTGGAGTACCTTCCTTTCCAACAGCCTATCTGCTTAGTGATTAACAGCCTCCCCCTCTATGGAGACACCCAAAATAGGTTTCAGAATGCATCACCAGTTCTTTTACTGGCAATTATTTGCTATTTATAAAACAGGCTGATGGGTGATCATTTTTACTACCAAGGAAGAAAAGCAGAGCTCAGATATTTGTAGGCAACTCAACATGCTTGTGTGAGCAGGTTACCTGGGAGAGACTGTAAATTGCAGGAGCAAAGAACCCCCCTCCCAACAGCTTTGAGGAACCACCTGATCCACTTAATTAAGGAAGGCCAACAAGGCAGGGGTTTTTAAATGCCACTCTCTCCTCAGCCTCTCCAGTTCTTGGGAGAAGTTGCATCCCATTCTTTTCTTTCCTACTTCTAGAGACTGTCTAGAGGCAGATTTAATGAAAGGTGAGTCTGAACCTCGTGGCAAAGGAGACCATGGCACATGGAAACAGAATGGTTTGTGTCTGGTTCTATAAGAGCTATGACATCTACACATCCTGCAGATATTCAGTTTCAAAAGCCCAGGAGAAGATTTTATACAGAGAAGCAAAGGCAACTCCCTGGTTGCCTCTTAAGCCTGGAATTTTTTCTCAGAAGGTGCCTAAATGGTGCTCTCTATCCCTCACCAAATCCCTTCTCAGAAACCACCTTTCCCAGTGAAACCATGCCTCCTAATTCCTCCATCCCAATCTTTTTCCCAACAACAACCAAGGCCTCACAAACGTGTGTATTTTTGTCGCTGGACTCACCTTTGTCTATCTCTCCAAAGAGCTCGAGATGGCCTTGTATGATTCTCCATGATTCTCCATTCACTGCAAGGCAGGCTAGGCTGACAGAGAGTGGCTGGCCGAAGGTCATCTGGAGAGTTACACAGCTACGTAGGGACTTGAACTGGATCACCTAAGACCTTGTCTAACACTCCACTCCACATTGACTCTTTTCGTTTGGTGTAGTGGTTAAGTGCGCAGACTATAATCTGGGAGAACCGGGTTTGATTCCCCGCTCCTCCACTTGCACCTGCTGGATGACCTTGGGCAAGCCGTAGTTCTGATAAGAGCTGTTCTTGAAAAAAAGAGCAGTTTCTGTCAAAGCTCTCTCAGCCCCACTTACCTCACAGGGTGTCTGTTGTGGGGAGGGGAAGGGAAAGGAGTTTGTAAGCCGCTCTGAGACTCCCTTGGGTAGTGAAGGGCAGGGTATAAATCCAATCTCTTTTTCTTTCTTGCATTTCCCCTCCTCCTCGTTCCTTTAGTCCTCTCCCCACAGCCAGACTTTAAACTGTACATTGCTTGGGGGGCAATTGTCTTTTTTTGGGACACTTATGTGTATTTACCATCTGGGCTACAATAATAACACTTTCTTGGCAGGAAGCCTCACTGACTAAAATGGGACTGACTTCCTCACACACCTCCTTAGGATTGCTCTCTTAGTCATTTATATAGCGCCAGCAACGTGCCTGGAATTTTACAGTGTAGAAAGCTCCTCCTTGCCCTGTGGAGCTTTCAATTTCAGACACAGCACAGGGGGGAGAAACAGAAGAACAGGTGAAGAAATGCGCTGCTTTCAGTGTATGTTGATATGCGTGATTGAATATTGGTGGCATTGCAGATGGATCATCAATAATCACTACAGCAACTGCAATGAACGCATCACCTAATCTTCTAGTTACCCACTTTCCCTGTCAATAAATTCTGATGGGAACCTGCCTCAGTTGCTGGAGCGATTCCCAAGGAAGCATGCCTGAGAAAATGCCTCATGCCAGTGGACTGGTCTTGTTCTTTTATGCTGCCCTTTCCACAGTGCAGCCATGCACAATCTTATATCACTAAGCAGTGCTTTCAGGGTGTGTATTCTGCAGGCACTCCAGGGAGTATCCCTGGGCTGCAAGAAAGGAGGGCCTGCCCCCTGAACCCTTCAGTAATTATTGCTTCAATTCCTTCAGCTGCAAATGTCTTCTCAGCTGTTTCAAATACCACTATAGAAGTGAAAAGTGCACAGCAATCTTTAAAAAAAAATCAAATCCCTTTTGCTTATCAGACTGAAGTTTCTTGACAGATTTTGTGAGTTCAGTTAGCCTCAGATAGTGATAGGTGATGAATCTGAACTGTCTTCAGGCTGCTATCTGGTTGAAATTCTTCACTTAGCTCTCAAAAGGGGGCCATCTGTTGCTGTGATTAGTTCATGATCTTTGAATTGCAGTACACTGTTTTTTAGCCATACAAGACTTCAAACCATGACAGTTTTTATGAACACAGTGTAAAGAGTTGGGGTTAATATTGTGTCTGTAGGCGATGCCTGAGACTCCCTTCTGCTAAGTCTTGCTGCATGGGAAGGTGCTTGTTTGGGAGGGAAAAACAAACATTTTTTCCCTCTGGAGCAAAGAAATCCTCACCTATCAAAAGGGAATTGTAGGATCCAACCCACCATAACTAGTATAAAGAATTTAATATAATAAGAGTTTCAGCCCAATGAGTGAGTGCCTTCTCTCTACTCTTAATATCAGTGCTAGCATTTTTAATAGAATTCAAAGCAATTTGCATACACTTTTATACTGTAATACTCACAACAACCATGCAAAGTACGTCAGTATTATTCTCCCCATATTGCAGGGTTGAGGGACTGAGGGTAGGAGAGGGTGGCTTGTCCGAAGTCACTTGGAAGTGGGTTTTCAAGGCAAGAGATGAACCATAGAATCATAGAATGTTAGAGTTGGAAGGGACCTTGCAGGTCATCTAGTCCAACCCCATACACTCCGCAGGAGCATAAAGGTTTGCCTTGCAGGTCATCTAGTCCAACTCCCTGCACTCTGCAGGAACATAAAGGTTTGCCTTGCAGGTCACCTAGTCCAACCCCCTGCACTCTGCAGGAGCATTAAGGTTTGCCACTGCCTGCTTCTACATAAGGACCCGGGACTTCCTTGGTGGCCTCCCATCCCAGTACTAGCGAGGGCTGACCCTGCTTAGCTTCCAAGATCTGAAGAGATCAGGCTAGTCTGGGCCATCTTACTTAAACCAGAGATCTCTTAATGTGTAGGTCAGTGCAATCCTAAACAGAGTTATCACCTTTTAAGCCCATCAACTCCAATTAGTTTAGAAGGGTGTGACTCTGTTTAGGATTGCACTGCTCAGTTCTGTGTCACACCATCTCTTTCCTTTACTTTGTATTGTTAATTGTCTGTGGGTTCATTCTCACTGAGGTGGTTAGCCTATGCCTGGACTGTACCATGTCAGGTGAGAGAGGCACATACTTCTGCAAATGCAAAAATTCCCTGCATATAGAAAATTAGAGGTCACTGGCCTCCCCAATATGCTAGTGTTCTATGCATAAGGATTAAGAAACCCACTCGTGTGAGTATCCACCTGCAGCCTGAAATTCTGTGTCACGCCATCTCTTTCCTTGACTTTGTGTTGTTAATTGTCTGTGGAGGAGACCAAGTGGCTTCATTCTCACCGAGGTGGTTAGCCTGTGCCTGGACTGTACCCTGTCAGGTGAGAGAGGCACATACTTCTGCAAATGCAAAAATTCCCTGCATATAGAAAATTAGAGGTCACTGGCCTTCTCCCCAATATGCTAGTGTTCTATGCATAAGGATTAAGAAACCCACTCGTGTGAGTATCCACCTGCAGCCTGAAATGGTATAGCCTAGACAGAGACTGACTACTTCATTGAGTACTAAATCTAGAATACTGCTGCCTTGATATTGAGGATGGACGGGGCACTAGGACATACTGTAAGTGGCTACATCTTTGCCAGGTTGCTAGAAGCTCCTCTTTACCTGCCCTGAAGGCGTCCCTTACAAGATAAATGAACTTGCCAGATAACAAATTCAGAGATAGAGCTGAGTGGGTTAGACTATCACCCCAAATATGTATCATTTCTCATTTAATTATATAGCGCTTTGCAGGGTGCCCAGTTTGTTGCAGTTAATCCTGTTTTCTGTCTACACAACACTCCGCGAGGTAGATTAGGCTTCAGGTCACCTAGCGAGCTTCATGGCAGAGTGGGCATTTGAACCTGGGTCTTTCCAGCCTTAGTCCTGCTTTCTCATGACTATGCCGCACTGGCTGACTATGCTGATAAGTTTATAGTTGATCATATTTGACCGGGAGCGAATGCATCATAGCGGCTAACAGAACTGAGCTGTGAATTTTCTTATTGCATTGACTGCTGAGGGTCAGCGTTAGGTGAGCAGGAAGTGTCTCTTGTCGACCCAAACATGAGCTGGTAGATTGTAGGAAGGAAGCTATTCATAAGCATTCCTCCCTAACTCAGATAGGAGAGTTTGGAGGTGTTAATTGGATGGAGAGAGAGAGAGAAGAAGGCCTTTTCTGCATTGTCGTCTTTCCCCCTTCTCCACTGGATCTGTCATTGTTTAAATTCGCATCTGCCTTTACTCCTGCACTCACCTCATTTTCCCATTGCGTTTTCTCTTTGCTTCTGCATTTATTTTTTGAGCCTTCAGCCTTCAGATC
>NW_015168701.1:27165-42266 GCF_001447785.1 Gekko japonicus
CCCTACACCTTCACCCCAGCTGGTGCACCTTGCAACCAATGCTCCCTCCAAGCTGTGGGGTCTTGTGAGCAAAAATCCTACTTTGTGAGCCAGCGATTCGGCTACTGCATAAAATAGTTGGCTCTGTAGCCATCGTTCTTGAGCTAAGGCAAAAAACTGTGAGCTGGAGGCTAAAAAAACTGTGAGCTAGCTCACACCAACTCAGCTTAGAGGGAACACGGCTTGCAACTGGATTTTACTGTGTGAAATGGCAAGATCCACTTGCAAACGGTCACTGAAGTGGATTGAAACTGCATTATTCAGCATGTGTGAAAGCACCCTCAGGAGACTTAAAAAGTGTTCTGCTTCCAAGTCAGAGGTAGTGCTAAGCAGACAAATATCCTTGGACTCTGCGACCAGGGGCAGATTAACCATGAAGCAGACTAAGCACGTGCTTAGGGCACCAGGGCCAAAGGGGGCACCACAAAGTTGGGAAAAGGGTGAATAGTGGAACTTTGATACATTTAACTTGTGAAATATTAAAATACGTGTTGTGTTGCATTTTTGTAGAACTTTATGTAGCCCAAGCTTGGCTTAGTTTGTACAGTATATTGTGTTATCCTATGAATCAATTTTTGTATTGCTGCAACCTGCATTGTATATCTGGTCAGACAGGTCAACAACTAAAATGGACTGGGTCAGTGTGGATAGGAGGGGGGGCACCAAGATTGGTCAGTGCTCCGGGCACCAGTGAGCCTTAATCCGCCACTGTCTGTGACACTACCCCTTTCCCACCCATCTCCACCCATCTCCACCCCTCCTTTTTTTGTCATGTCTCCCTCCCACCCTGCACTTTTCTCCTTCCCCCTTTTCCTCTCCTGCACGGCGAGGTTACTCCATCACTGTAACTTTTTAATAAGGCTTTTTAGTTCTATCACTAATGTAGATCTTGATATTCTCGTAATGTTCCCTCTAAGCTGTGGAGTCTTGTGAGCAAAAATTCTACTTGGTGAGCTACTGGCATTAAAGTTGTGAGTGAGCAATTTGGCTACTGCATAAATTAGTTGGCTCTGGAGCCCTCCTTCCTGAGCTGAGACAAAAACGTATGAGCCGGAGGCTAAAAAACTGTGAACTAGCTCACACTAACTCAGCTTAGAGGGAACACTGCCCCCAAGCACATTGGATCCTAGGGAGGGATCTTTCCCCCCATGCCCCAAAGCCAATCTGCACACACCTTGGATGGGAATGTATTTAAAAGAATGACAGGATTGCTCACTGGGAACAATGGGAGAGCCTTGAAGTCCCATTTTTAAAAAGAATTTAAAACCCTTGGGACACCACCACTCTTGACAGACCAGCCAGCCAGCCACTGAGCTGGCGTCCCTCTGTGGGTCGTGCATGCCTGGAGTAGTCCAGTGGCAGCTAGGCAAAGGGGGTGGGAGAGCGGGGAGGAGAGGAGAGAAAGGGGAGGGTGCAGTGTGCAGTGTGCCCCATCCCTTGCTTACACACTTGGCCAAGTCGGTGGCAATTGGACGCCTCCTCCACAGGTCACAACTGTTAACCATAATTAAGCAAAAAATGCGGGTTCCAGTTGTAGATGCAGAATGCATACACAAAAATAAACTAGAGAAAGAAAGAACAGTGCAGAGGGCAGGGACACAAAATACGAAGTTAACCTTAAAGGCTCAACTGCTCAGATTCTCTGGAGTAAGCAACAGTGAGCTGTCAGTGCAGAAACTCCCAAAGTTTGCTTCTTAATATACAAACTGATATTTTTCTGCATCACTGAGCAGTTTTTTAAGTATGCAGAAATCTCTGCCTTATATGTGGGTAGTCTTGCTAGATTTGAGTCCAGCAGCGTCTTAAAAGACCAACCAGATTTTCAGAGAGTCAAAGCTCTGTTCGTCAGACACAGCAGTCTTATTTCACTTATCTTTGCACAGGCTCTCTTCTAGGCTTCTATAAACTCCCAGGGGCCTGAGTAGGTTAATTTTTCCTCCCCACTTTTCCCTCTGGATTCTCAATATTCTATGCTCTTAGTACATCCTTGGTCTTCATCAGGTTGTTTATTATTTGGTTTGGCTTGTTTACAGTGTCCACCCCCCCTGCATATTTGGGAATGGGAAGGCTCCCCCCCCCAAAGTGTGGAATGATTCTTAATTCATCTCTGAGTGGCCTGGTTTTGCAGCTTTTGTGATCAGGACCCGGCCACTTAACTCTTAGGTATGGTGAAGATAATGGAGAGGCTCTATGAGTCTAACTCACATTATCACCACCATGTGGGAGCTCTGCTTGTTAAGGATTATGAAGTCCTTCAAAACAACAGGCAGTGAAAATTGGAACGGGTAGATTTCACATACATATGGAAGGAGCCACCTCTGGCTACCTTTCTCTGAAAAACGTACTTTCCCTGTGTCTCTCTTCTTACTGGTTAATTTTACCCAGGATTTTTTGGGGTGGGTGGGAGCAGATTGATCATGGAATCACAATCCTGGGAATCCCGGTTCATATTTATTATTTATAAAGCATCTCTCAAACTACGCAGCGTGCAGGAGATTTAAAAATAAATGCAAAACACCCCTGCTCACAGATTTAATGAATGGCCCCCAGCCTAGCCTGATCGCAGAAGCTAAGCAGGATCAGCACTGGTTAGTATTTGGATGGGAGACCACCAAGGGAGTCCAGAGTTGCAACACAGAGGCAGTCAATGACAAATAATCTCTGTTTGTCTCTGGTCTTCAAAACATTAGGGGGTCACCATGTCAGCTACAAATTTATAGTCCCCCCCAATGGAAAGAACAAGTTCTAACTCTTGCAATTATGCAGTTGAATTTCAGCATGTGATTCTATTTAACAGAAACTCTTAATAAACATGTTTCTAGTTCTTATGGTTGTGATCTGGTCCATGGGGTCGCGAAGAGTTGGACTGAACAACAACAAAATGACTGAACAACAACAAAAGTTCTTATGACTGTAAAGATAGATTTGAACATATACATTAATCTTCCAAAACAAGAGTGCTCTCAAGAAGGAAGCATTTCTAAATGCCACCTGTTATAAACCCATTAAAATACATTTGAGGAGGGGTGGTTAGGGTACCAAACTTGGATATGGGATACAAGTCCTTACTCTGCTACAAAGCTTGCTGTGAGACCTTAGGCCAGTCATTCTTTCTCAGCCTAACCTACCTCACAGTTTTATCATGAAGATACAATGCAGAAATGAAGAATTATGCACACTGCTTTGAGCACCATGGACAGGGCCGGATTTAGACTTGCTGAGGCCCTAAGCTATACAAAACCCAGAGGCCCCCTACTGTTTTAAATTACATCAGCTGGTCTCAGAAAAAATTAAAATATATACGCCTTTTTAATATTTGAAAATATATTGTCTTTTAATTTTTATTAAAAAAACAATAAAGGATGTGTTTACAAAATCACAGAAATAATTACATAATTAAAGGGTTTTAAAATGACAAATAAGGCTCCAGCAGATTGCGAGGCCCTAAGCTGTAGTTTATTTAGCTTATGCATAAATCCGGCACTAGATTTAAAAAAAATTATCATTTTCAGTCATGAACTCCAGGGCAAGCATATCAAAGAATAAAAGTGTAATATAACCCTCAGCTATTGCTTTGAACCCCCGTCCCCCCCCTGCAGCGCTGCATCACTAATGTTAGCACAGTATACCTTTAAGTACTTCTGGTACCACATATTGTCAGAATCAGGGTACTGGTCTAGTTGGATTATTGCTCTGACAATATAAGAAAACGGTGTCCTCAGAAAGGAATGTAACAACAGGCAGGATGTGGGCTAAGCTGTCAAATTTCTACCTTGGTGTGAGGGACAATCTCCTGATCCCAGTCCCAGTGCTGAGGCACCAGCAGGCTATTGGTAATGCACATCCCACTTCTGGGGGGCAACAACGGGGAGGACCTTGGCCTCTCTGCCCTCTTTGTAGACGCATCTGGATAGACACTATGGGAGGAACAGGATGCTGGACAAAATGGAGCCTTGATCTGATCCATGCTTATGTATTGTTTGGTTCCTTTTAGCTCCACTTAATGGTCTCCTCCATTTATTAGAACATCATGAAGCTAATATTTGCAATCCACATTTATTTTCCCTTCCTCCTTGTCATGTGAAAAGTTGTCTGCTGCATTCTTATATCATATTTGCAGTCTCAGTTTTTGTTCTGTTTCGTTGAGGTGGCAGTTTTTCTGTATAAGGAAAATTCTGACTGGGTATGTATGTGCCTTTCTGTGGACTGCTCAGCTAACCAAGCCCTGCTGGATACTTTTGATGTCTTTGAGCTGAATTATAATAGTATTTCCCTCCCTATTTAACATACACAGCTCTTTTAGATCTTTACTAGCTATATAGATTCCTTTCCCCAGCTATATTGGCTAAATCTGCAGTTGTGGGTCTGGAATGTCAAAATCCACTTACTTCATTTCTAGTCCCCCTTTCCGATTGAAATTCAAGGCGGAGTCATCATGGCTACACCTCCCCTTATG
Source organism: Gekko japonicus (assembly GCF_001447785.1). Lineage (NCBI taxonomy): Eukaryota > Metazoa > Chordata > Lepidosauria > Squamata > Gekkonidae > Gekko > Gekko japonicus. Next base: position 31,661 of record NW_015168701.1, read on the forward strand.
AATACCTTTTTGCCACATCAAGCGAGCACTTAGGGGAAAAAAAAATAGAAGAACCTTGTGATCAGAAATCTATCCAACATTTTAATGACACAATGCGGCCCACAGTCAAGAATCACTGAATATCGTGTGTAATTAGCTAGACACGGAGGCGTGTGTATCAAAGGAAAACTTCCAGCAGTTTGAGAGGAGAATCTGGCCCTAAAATTCCTTTCACTGCTCGGATATCAAGAGCATCCAGCGGGGCTTGGTTAGCTGTTATACAATTAACTCTGCAGACAAGGGTCCAGCTAAATTGGGGGCCTTGTTGAAGTTTAATGATCTGGCATTTTTCCAACAAGAGAAACATTTATCACTGGATATAATTGTAAAATGGCTGGCCTCTGCACAACTCACAAAAACGAGCAAAAGTGGGTCACCCACAGACAGAGTAGGGATCGTTATAATACTCAGGAGATTTTCTGGGTATTCAGAAAAAATATGAATTTGAAAATTAACAACAACAACAACAAAACACAAAAAAAAACAGTCTGAGGAAAACTGTGCCAGGAGCCACAGAATGTTGAGGGCAGTCAAGAACCTTGTTCAAGGGTTTTTATAATTAAAAAGGCAAACTATGCCAAAATTCAGATCAAGTGAACATTGAAGAGCCAGTATAATAAAGCCAATCTGCATAAAAAGCTATAAAATGGAAGATGGCTGATAACTGACATGTTGATTAATAACCCATAATGTTTCTGCAGTCCAAACACTTGTTGCAAGTCTGTGTTTCAGAAATACTAATAAATATGCACAGGAGCACCCTGTGTAGTTGTTTTCATACACTGGCATAAATCTGTGCATGGTTTGCACTGGGATTACTGGCAACTGTCCATCCCTATCATTTCTCTTTCCATAAAGCATCTTGAGGTAGCCCTTTAGTTCCATGAAGACATTTGCCTGGCTTTCCATTCACATATGGGTTTATTCTAGCATCCTACCTAACATTTTGTTGTTTTTTTTAAAGAGCCATATTTGGTTCCTTTCTGAGCCATATTTAGCTCTTGAGCAATAGGTTGCAGACTCAGATTCAGACACCTTTAATGGTATAATAGGTTGCAGACTCACTCTGATCATATTGGAGGGGGAAAGGGGAGGAATTATCAGCCTGCTCAAGCCCCTGGTGGTGGGTGGGATTTATAAAAAATTCCCCTTCCCACAATTCCTTGCAGCCCCCAGGTTTGTTTAATAAATTATAACTACACTCTCAAAAAAAAATTCTAAGGCAGTTTATGATAAAACATAGAATACAATAAAAGAATGAAAGTGTAAAGCAGCATAGAAAGCATAAAACAGAAAATACCAATGACATAAAATCATAAGCATAAATGTAAAACACCATAAAAGAGCAATAAACCAGAGACAGCATAAACATTAATTTAAAAGGCCAGAAGTAAGAGATCAAAATAAGTGAGTGACAGAAAGATCAAAACAAAACAAAAACAGTTTACCAACGTCTGTGTCTGATTTTGGGAAGTCAAGAGGTTTGGTACCATGGACAGGGCATTCCGTAGAAGAGGTGCCACAGCAGAAGGTCTTGTCCTAGTGGCAATCTTTTTGGCACTATTTGTGCCACAGTTTATCAGGTGTTCTGTTGTAGGAGAGCCTGTTAGAGAAAAAATGCAACAATAATGTGGAGGAAAAAAGGACATTATAGATTGTGGGTACCTCATCTCAAAAAAAGAGACTTGGAAAAAATACCCTCCTCCCAAATTTGAGGCATTTGGAGCGTTTTGAGTTGCCCTAAGGGAGATCATCAACAAATCCCTTTTGGAGGGACTGTTTCCTGGGGCAGTCAAGGAAGCGGTGGTCCATCCTCTCTTGAAAAAGCCATCCTTGGATCCAGACGAATTGGCAAATTATTGGCCGGTTTCCAATTTGCAGTGGCAGTTCAGTTACAGAGCTTTTTGGATGACACTTCCAATCTACATCCCTTCCAGTCCAGTTTTCGCCCGGGCCACGGGATGGAGACAGAATTGGTCACCCTCACGGATAACCTGGAGGCATCTGGATCAGGGCGGGTTGGCAGTGCTGTTGTTGTTGGACCTGTTGGCAGCATTCAGCATGGTCGACCATCAGCTACTGATCCACCCCCTCGCCGACAGTGGAATTCAGGGCCTTGCCCTGCAACGGCTTGCCTCCTTTCTCCAGGACTGGGGACAAAGGGTGGCATTAGGGGATCAGCTATCCTGAAGGCACCCATTGACCTGTGGAGTGCCCCAAGGGGCGGAGCTGTCCCTGATGCCTAACATCTATATGCACCCCCTTGCCCAGATTGCCCTGAGGCGTGGGCTGGGCTGTCACCAGTATGCTGATGACACCCAGCTCTATCTGTTGTTGGGTGGTCAGTCTGACTCCAAACCAGAAGATCTGGACTGGGCGTGACAAGCCGTGGCTGGTTGGCTTAGACTGAGCCGATTGAAATTGAATCCAACGAAGACGGAGGTTCTGTGCCTGAGTCAAGGCAGTCTGGGGGTGGGGGTATGGATCCCACGCCCAACCTTTGATGGGGCTCTGTTGGTGCCAGCGCCAGAGGTTAGGAGTCTGGGAGTGCTCTTGGATGCCTCCCTAACAATGGAGGCCCAGGTAGGCCAAGCCAGCCTTCTATCATCTTCAGCTGATTAGGCAGTTGGTTCCCTTCCTTGAACGCAGTGATTTGGCAACAGTGTCACCTTGAGATTGGACTACTGTAATGTTCTCTACATGGGGCTGCCCTTGTCCCAAATCCGGAAGCTACAGCTAGTGCAAAATGCTGCGGCCAGGCGTTTGATGGGCCTCCCTATGTGGGAGCACATCCAGCCTGTACTGAAAGCATTACACTGGCTGCTGATAGCATACCGAATTCTCTTCAAGGTGCTGGTGCTTACCCTTAAAGCCCCCTATGGTCAGGGACCTGCATACCTGAGGGACTGCCTTTCCCCACATATTCCCCAGAGAGCACTGCATTCAGGGTCACAAAATCGACTGGCCCTCCTGGGTCCAAAAGATTCCAGGCTGGCTACAACCAGGGCCTTTTCAGTAGCAGCTCCATATTGGTGGAATGAGCTCCCAGAAGAGATTAGGGCCCTGCGGGACTTTTTACAGTTCTGCAAGGCCTGCAGGATGGAGCTCTTCCAGCAGGCCTTCAATCAAGGAGCTGCATCAAATAACTGAAGGCCTTGTGCCCTGGTCTCACCATCAAATAGCCATGCCTGCTGCAGAAATAAATAAAAACAAGCTGTCCATCTGCCTAGATCACCTGAACTGACCATCATGTTACCATGATCTCAAGGTTATTAATTGAGATGTGCTGTTCTAGCACTTATGACAGCTTTATGATAGCTGAATTTTTATGACTGTTTTACGATTGTTTTATAACTGTTATTTATGTGTTGAATTTTTTATGTAAGCCACCCTGAGCCTGCTTGTCGGGGAGGATGGGGTATAAATTGAATAAATAAATAAATATTCCATGAAATAATTTCTCAAGGGGCAGTGAAGCATAGGTCTGCAGCAAAGTGTGTGCTTTGCATACAGAAGGACCTAGGCTCAATCCCCAGCAGCAGTACCCCAAAAGAATCACAGGTCACAGAGGTCAGAGAGACCGGGTGTTACAAGCTGTGGCTGGTTGGCATTGGCAAAAGCAGTCGAACAGCAGGTCAGATGGGCTAATGGTCTGGCCTTGAATAAGCCACATTGTATGTTTTTGTTTTTTGGGGCTTAGAAAAAGTGATGATGGACGTATAAGTAAAACTACATGGAGAAAATGGAGAGAGTCCTTTTTCTCCCTTTCCTATAATATTAGAGTGTGTCCTACATGGGAACAGGCAAGGGTTGCCAACCTCCTGTTGGGGCCTGCAGTTCTTCTGGAATTACAACTGATCTGTAAACTACATAGACCAGTTGCATTGCCTTGGAGAAAATGGAATCTTTAGAGGGTAGACACTATGTATCCTGTCCGGCGCTAGCTTTAGCTCAGCGCTTTCTAGGTATGAGATCAACGCACAGCCACTGAATAGACTTAAAGCATCTTTATTGAACTCCACACGCGTTCAGAAGATCATTTACTCACAATCAAGCTGATAGCTGGGTAGAAAGTTACATCTTGTGATCTAGGTCAGTTCTATAGCCGTGGTGAGAAAAGAGATGGGCTTCCCCTCTCCTTGCAATAAGGGTTGATGGACAAAGAAACGGAAAAGAACACTAAAACTCCTATCTTTGCGCCTCTGAGCTCAGGAAATTACTCTTGATGAGCCAGTCAGAGGGAAGCTTCTGGGACCCCTAACTGTGGACTCCAATTCCCAGGTGCAACCTTGGCTACGAAGCTTAGTCTATCAAGGACAGGTCCCATATGAGATATGGTCCAAGGAAATAAGGGCAAATCCCTTCCCAAATTCCTCCCTCCACAGGTACTATCCTCAAATCTCCAGGAATTTCCCAGGATAGAGATGGCACCCCTAGGACCAGCATGTGTAGTTCCCCCATGGTAGCCAATACAGCATAGCAGCAACAGGGTTTCCACATGGCTGGTATCCTCACAGTTCCTTGTCCCAGTCCCTGGCAGTGCCCCCCCCCCGACCACCAGTTCCTAGGCTCCTTTGTTGCCTTTTCCCTTATATGTCTGCAACAAAAAATGTTAGAGATTTACTTTAAAAAAAAAATGAAATTCAGAGAATATGTTGCACATATTGTCACAATGTTTTTTTAAAAATTATTATTTGATTTATATCCCGCCCTCCCCTTAATGGACTCAGGGCAGGTTTCAACAGTATAAAATAATACAATTAAAACACAAAATAAATAACATAACTCGTATGTATCATACAACTCTAATAAAAACCAGATGTCTCAGTGGTCGATGGTATTAAGATTTAAATTTTTTAAAGAGATCTTTAACATTTAAGATCTCAAGACCCAGGCTACAGATGGGGGCCGACGCAAGGAAGGGGACAGCCACTGCCCGCCCCCAACCAAAAGCCCAGTGGAAGAGTTCCGTCTTGCAGGCCCTGCAGAATTACAATAAATCCCGCAGGGCCCTGATCTCTCATGGGAGCTCGTTCCACCAGGCAGGGGCCAGGCCCAGGTCGAGGCCAGTTGGATGTCCCTGGGCTGGGGGACCACCAAAAGATGTTGGTTGGTGGACCTCAGTGCTCTACGGGGCTCATGTAATAGCGATATAATGATATTCAATTGTTCCTTTCAGACCTCCCCTCCTATTTGGCTAAAATTGATGGACACACTCCCAAATTAAACTCAGCCCCGGTTCCTATCTTATTATACACAGATGATGCAGCAGTTCTTTCTTTTACTAAAGCAGGATTAAAGTGCTCCCTATCAGCATTTATTTCATTCTGTAACCAGAACTCTTTATTTATTAATAAGACAAAAAAAATTGTATTCTCTAAATCATGAAGGAAGGATCTGGAAGATCGATGGAAGAGAAATTGAACAAATTAAGTCTTTCAGATATCTGGGCATTCTCTTCTATTATAATCTAAAATGGTTCATGCTAGGAACAAAATGGCTGCTATAACTCATTTTCACTACCAAAAAGGTAACCAATTTGTCCCGGCCGCCCTACGGATTTTCCGGGCAACAGTGTCCCCCAATTACTGTATGGGGTCCCCGTGTGGATTCAGGATCTTAACAAAAAGGTTGAATGAATTAATGCAATCTTTCTGCATTGTATTCTTGGCATTCCCAGCTCAGTTATTTCACCTTGTGTGCTGAGCTGGGTCTCTATACCATAGAATCCAGAGTTTGGATTGCTGCTAGTAAATAATGGTTACATCTCTACTTTCAACCTCCCCCAAATAGTCTTATCGCTTTTTTAACTGCTGACCCATATGTTTCTAAATGGTCTCCATCAATAAGAGAGAAAATTAATGCTTTAGGTATTGATTTAGACTCCCTGGTTAACTCCAATGAAACCTACATATTCTAAATAATTCAAAGGAGAATTCAGGATATTGATTTACAGTTAATAAAAGCTGGAGCAGAGGGGACTTGTTCCACCCTTTCCTGGGTCTTGCTTCCCCACAAAACTCTATGGCTCAGTATTTTTCAAACTTAACAATCCCTTCTCAACGCAGAGCATTTATGCTGGCCAGATTTAATATATTTCCCTTGGCTGTGGTCACATGGAGATACAAGGGTATCCCCTATGAGGCAAGATTCTGTAGATGCCTCTGTAAAGAACCTGACTCTGTTCATCGTATTATCTTAAACTGCCCACTGTTTACTCAGCTATGTGCACATTTGATTAGTCCCCTCCTTCAACTTTCTAAGGCTGTGACCAATAAAGGTATTGAATTCTTGCTAGCAGACAAAAGCCACGAAGTTACTGAGCAGGTGGCAGACTTCCTGGCAAATGTACTCAGGGGCCAAGAAAAAGAGGAAAGAATAGAGGGAAGAGGAAGAGATAAGGAGATGGAGAGTGAGTGAGAGAGATAAGGTGTGTCTATCCTCTTTGGATAGTTAAGCTTCTTATTGTAACAGTTTTAATTACTTTGATATTCAAGATTACTGTTCCAAATTTTTATCATTCTGTCCTATTATCAGGGCTATTTTTGGGCAGGAACGCACAGGAACAGAGTTCCGGCTGGCTACTGAGTTGGCCCCGCCCAGCAGGAACTCATTGACATAACACTTCAACCACCAACATATATTTTCTGTCTCTGTTGCTTACCTATCACTGATATCCTGACAGTTCCTTTCAAATTCCATTGTGCCCTTGCCTCCCATTATTTCCATATTGGGCAACATATTAATTATATAATACTAGGGAAAAGGCCTGTTGTGGAAATGCAACACAGGTGTATGGCCTCATAGGCTAATGAGCTGTGCTGTCAGGGGTGTGGCCTAATATGCTAAATCTTGCAGTGAACATACCAACGAGACTGTACAGTGATCTTCACATCCTGCTTTCTCACACTGGCTATCTAAAATAATTTTAAATGGGTGCCAGAGATTGAGCCTAGACTAGGGTTGCCAGACCCAGGTTGGAGGAGGGCGGGTTTTTGGAGAGGGGAGGGACTTCAGTGGGGTATAATGCCCAAAAGTCCCTTCCAAAGCATCCATTTTATGTTGCCTGGAGATCAGTTGTAATGGCAGGGGATCTCCAGCATCATCTGGAGGTTGGCAACCCTAACCTATGCCCTTCTGCCTGAAAAGCATGTGTTCTGCAACTAAGGAAACAATCTAAACAGGCCTATTCAAAAGTAACGTCCAATTCAAAAAAGTTTTCTTAGGATTACAGCTTAAACCACCAACATATATTTTCTGTCTCTGTTGTTTACCTATCACTGATATCCTGACAGTTCCTGTCAAATTCCATTGTGCCCTTTCCTCCCATTATTTCCATATTGGACAACATATTAATTATATAACACTAGGAAAAAGGCCTGTTGTGAATAAATACAACGGCCTCTAGAAAGAGGCTCTGGGCGGGTGCCCCGGCCTTGGACACTCAGTGTTAATTTGCTGTGGCGACCTCAGCAACCCTAGCTCCTTCCCAGCCAATCATCAACCTACCTTTATTTCCCCCTCACTCTTCAGCTTTCCACCCCCCACACACCTGCACCCTCTCCCGTGCTCTGAATCCCTGCCTGCTACGTCACATTGGCTGTCATACGGGGCCACCTCAGCAGCATATAAGGATACAGAGCCCACCATTTTCTCCAGGGGAACTGATCTCTGCGATCCGGAAAGCAGTTGTAATTCTGAGTGATCTCCAGCCCTCACCTGGAGATTGGACACATTTTACCTCAGAACAGCAAAACTGTTTAGAATGTTAGAGGCAAAAGCCAATCAAGTCGCATATGCAAATGACCTCTGTGTTCCGAGGCAGAGGCCAATGAGGCTGCATATGCAAATAACCTCTGTGTTCTGACTGGCTATGGGGGGGAGAGGATTAACAAAATGTTTAGAATTGGAGGCAGGACTCAGGCAAAGCAGCCAGTGGATAGAGAGACCCTCTGAATGACAGATCAGAGAGCGAACTGATTTTGGAGCGTGTGGAATGTTCTAGAGAAGTGCCACCACCATTCAGCTTTTATTTATAAGGGAGATGGCTTCCACCAAAGAATCATGGGAACTGTCGTTTGGGAAGGGTGCTGAGAATTCAGAGTAATCTACAATCTACAACAACAACAACAACAACAACAGAGTAATCTGCAACAACAACCCCCTTTGAAAAAGTTTAAAACACTTCAGTTTGTTTTAAACAAACTCTTCTGCCTGAAAAGCATGTGTTCTGCAACTAAGGAAACAATCTTCCCCCTATTATTTAAGGTTCACGAAAAAAAAGCATTTAGTATGATGGACACTTCAAAGTTATGCTGAGGTATTTTGCTTGCCTGTATTAGCATAAAAATCCTGTTCAATTCAGCGTGTTCTGAAAAAGGCAACAAGCCATGAATCAGGTATATTATCCCAATGTAACCCTATGGTAGAGTTTGTGGGGTAGGGGGAATTTTTCTGCCTCATGGTGAGACACAAGAAGTAGCCGAGGAAAGGAAAAGGAAACAGATTTCTGAGAAGAAGCAGTATTCTCACCACACAGTGCCTGCCCCTCCTTGTTGAACCAACCTTGTTTGGTGTTTTATGTTCTGTTTGTGATGTCAGAAGTTTATTAGAAGGTCTGTGTAGGGTTTGTTTTAAAACTGGGATTTTAATTTCTTTTGCTTACTGGTAACTGCACCTTGGTTGGGAAAAGTGGGCTGGAAGCCCCTCTGATTTTCTCCCCTTCCATTAACCGAACTGAAGGGCCCATAATGTCTTTCTTTAACTGAAAGAAAGTGGCAATACATCTGTATTATGGAAAAGGGGAGATAGCTATTAATTTATCCAAGTTAAAACCAGCCAGTTCAAGTCCAAGGCCAAGTTGTGCTTCCCACCCACCTACGGTTTGAATCCTGAAGCAGACTGAGAGAAAAATGGCTGGCCTGGCTTCAGGTAATAATTCCTTAGGCTTAGCTACGTTAGGGAGCAAGACTAAGCGGGTCTACTCAGGAGTAAGGCCTCTTATACTTAATGGGCTTACTCCCCGGAAAGTGTTCTTGTTGCAGTCTTAGTCTGTTGCAACAAAATTAAATAGTCCAGTGGCACCTTAAAAGGAAAGAAAATTCACGTTCTTCCCACCCACCTAGGGTTTGAATCCTAAAGCAGACAGAGAAAAATGGCTGGCCTGGCTTCAGATAATAATTCCTTAGACTTAGCTACGTTAGGGAGCAAGACTATGCAGGTCTACTCAGGAGTAAGGCCTCTGATACTTAATGGGCTTACTCCCCTGAAAGTGTTTTTAGGATTGCAGTCTAAGTCTGTTGCAACAAAATTAAATAGTCCACTGGCACCTTAAAAGGAAAGAAAATTCACGTTGGTGTATAATACATTTAATGAAGTGAGTGCTGACTCATGACTGCCTGTCCTGGAATAAACTTTGTGAGTCTTTACCAGGATTTTGTTACATTTTACTGGCTCAGGGTCACTAACAGAGAGATCATGAGCAGAATTACATGCCTCTAAGCCGTTGACTTGAATGGATTTAGAAGGGTGTGGCCTTCCTTATAACTGCATTGCTTGTGAGCTTCAGGGCTGAGGGGCGCCGGGCACACTGGGGGCGGAGCCACAGCCATTTGAGGGGAAAACTCAGCATGCCCGGCGTCATCACATCACATCCGGCTGACGTGCATGTGGCGCGCGCGCGCTGAAGACGCTGTCCAGGAGCCCCCCGCCGCAGAAGAAAAAGGACTTGGCAACCCTAGAGTACCCCAAATTGGATTCTAGTCCCTACTGGCTGTTTAACTGTGGTGAAAGACAGAGGAGCTGGTCTTATGGAAGTATAAGCCTTTCAGGATTTTATTTATTTAGAGTTACACTGAAAAACAACAGTATTTAGCTTAAGAAAGGAGGGGGGGATAGAACCACCGTAAACATTAATTTGCAAGTTAAAGTATGGATTTCCAAAATTGTATAAGGGTCCCCAAATAATAACAACCTTTCAGAAATACTTTATTATTTACATCTTTAAAGAATACTGTCCCCTGCATGCTTAAGTGATATCTGGGGAGAGGATTTGTCAGGAGTTGCCTGGCAATAGAATAGAAAGGACTGGTGAGGTCTTGGGAAGGAGGGAAAGAAAGAAGTCTGTGAGGGGAAAATATGAAGTGTTTTCTGAGGAAGTGGTGGGTTTGTTTCAGAAGAGGAGACAAACGGTGGAGCAGCTGGTTGGCAGAAGTATGGCGTGGCCACAGTTCTGGGGTGGGTTTTTTAGTTCCTTAGAATTTATGGGGGCTTCTCCTGTTCTGAGGGAAAGCTACTTCCCAGAGCCCCTTAAGTTACCTCACAGGGTTGTGAGGATAAAATGGAGGGAGAAGAATGTAAGCTGCTTTGGGTCCTCCCTGGAGAGAAAGGCAGGGTAAAAATAAAGTAAGCAAATAAATAAGGGCCCCTTCAACACACAGATTTTCTACCTGCCTTCATCCAGAGAAAGCTTCCAAACCATTTGCGTGCAAGGCTTAGAGATTAGAGACTTTTCCTCTTACAGGTCCTGGTCACACGGGCTGGAAAATGCGGGGGGGGGGGGGGGTGC
>NW_015168701.1:42594-43086 GCF_001447785.1 Gekko japonicus
TAGTACCTCGGAGGTACTAGTTTTTTACGCCGCATCTTTGGCGGGAAGCCTCGGGTTAGCCACAGGAGCTCTACGCTTCCCAGATGTTGTGGTTTGATCACACCCGGAAAATCCGCTTATCTTCCGTCTCTGTAGCGTGGCTAATGCTCCGTGTGACTGCAGTCACATTGACTTTATTTAGTACCATTTCTACATTTAGTACATTTTTATCCCATTCTTCCTCCAAGGAGCTCACAGCAGTGTAAGTCATTCCCCAGTCCTCACAATAACCCTGTGAGGTGCGTTAAGCTGACAGAATGGCTGGCCCAAGGGTCACCAAGCAAGCTTTATGTTTCTCCATTCAATTTTATCCTCTCAACAATCCTGTTACAGATATATATATATATATATATATCTCCTAGGTCATCCAATGAATTTCAAAATATTTATATATTATGTCCCACTTTTTCCACCATGAGGATTCAAAGCAGCTTACAATGTAATTATCCATCA
>NW_015168701.1:43520-80081 GCF_001447785.1 Gekko japonicus
ATATTAATGAGTTCCTGCTGGGCGTGGCCAACTTGGAAGCCAGCCGGAACTCCGTTCCTGTGCGTTCCTGCCCAAAAATAGCCCTGGATGAGGGAGAGAAAAAGAATGCATGACTGTCCCAAAGTCACCCAGCAAACGTAATGACAGAATGAGGCTATGAACTCCCAGTTCTATACCTCTTTATTCCTGCCTTTAAATAAAAATTGTGTTTTGTTTAAGTGCCAATTGATAATTGGGGCAACAGCTTCTCTGTGACGGCTGACAGACTCACAACCCAGACCTCTGAAAGCTGAAATGGTTACAGAAGTTTGACTCTAATTCTGTCCCCCAACATTTCTCTCCCCTGCCAATTCTTTTAGAGCACTTGCTGATGTTATGAGGCAAGAAGCTCCTTGCACGACGGATCATATGGAACGAGATCTCAACATTGTCGTCCATGTGCAACATTATGAGAACATGGAAAACCGGCCGCCTGCCAATAACTTGCGTGAGTAGTCTTTGTCTTTTTTCTCCCCTCATTGCTTTGTTAGGGATGGCTGCTAGAGAGTGGAAACAGATTCTTTATAAATGTATCGTTTTATTTGCTTGTCATTGAATTCAGCAGTGGAAAAGACTTTGTACTGGAAGTGGTCAAATGCCAGTAGAATGTGGAATTCATGACTGATGTTTAAATGATTTTCCATCTCACCCCACCACTTTTATTTTCTTCCCTTCTTAATACAAATATCCTTGGTCATTTCATCACCTAATAGTTTATTTTGGATTTCAGGGCTCATCTCAGTGGGCAGTAGAAAGAATAGCTGTGCAGCCTGAATCCTATATGTGTGAACTCAGAAGACAGTTTTGCTTTCAGTGGGACTTAAGTAAGTGCCTATAGGTTTGTAGACTTTGGTAAAGCAGAAGTGACCGGATGTGGTACGCTCTGCAAAGTTATAAAATGATAGTGTTCTGAATTTTCCCAGGGAGGTGTATTTCCTAGGCCAAAGTTGAAATAATATCGAAATGTCCCTTAGGTAGCAGAAAGACCGATGAACATATTGTGGGGTGTAAATTGTACTAAGGAGAAAGAGGATATTCTGTATTTGTGGTCAGAGATTTCCCCATCGAAGTGATAATAAAACCTACTTTATGAGTCTAGAAAGCATTTTAGGTTTTCCACAGAGGGAGGGCAGGAAGTAAGCCACTCTGTAGAATAGTTAACCAATCTGTGGAATAGTTGCCTCTGGTTTTTATGATTGGGTACAGGCCTGGCTCTAGACCAAGCAAAGAGCGTCTTCAGCATCAGTTTTTACATGTATTCAGTGACTCATTTTCTACTGCATCTGTCACCTGTTGCACAGCTTTGATGAACAATCTGCATGTATGATTTATCCCTGTTGTACAAGACGATCAGGTTCAGTAGTGACAGGAGGAGGACAGAAACAGTGACGTGAAAGCTGTGCGAAAACGAATTTGATTTTTTACGAATCTTGTGATGTTTGATTATTTTGATGATATCACGGTCACTTACGTTTATTTATTTATTCATTCAATTTATACCCGGCCCTCCTTGCCAAGGCAGGCTCAGGGCGGCTTACATAAAAATGCAGGTATAAATACAATTAAAATCATTCATGAAACCAACCGTAAACAAATCTGCTGTTTACATGTGCAGTATGTGCAGCCATTTGTTGAACAGCGGTTAATGTTGTGGGTTTTCCTATTGAAGATGAACTGTTTGTGTTGTTTGTTTCAATTTGCTGAGTGGATAATTGAATAGGTATGAATCTGCGTGTACCCCTGCTCCCCCTCAGCTTTGGTGCTCTGGCAAATCAGCTCAGTTACCTGTCCCTCAGTCTGGTCTTGATTAGATACATCCGCTTCTGAGAGAAAGGCAAAATTCTGCCAGAGGAAAATGATTTACATGATTATATAAACTTAATGCTGAAATCTCATGTTGTTGTTGTTTTTGTTGTTTGGCATTTAAGTTGTGATGCTCAAATTACATGTGAAAATAGGATAACGTTTCTAACCACAATTTTCAGAATTAGAAAGATGAGTAATTAAATTTTTTAAAGGAAAAAAAAGTATTTTTTAACCTGAAAAAAGTAACCTAAGAATTGCCTTTGGTAGAGAGTCATCGCAAATAATTACATATTCAGGGGAGATACATAAAACAGTGTTCCAGCTTCTCTTGAAAAGTTACAATTGCCAAGAATATTTTAAGCAACAATTTAAATGGAGTCCTGGGTTCAGCAAGTCATCTCTACTGTGCAACAAGGAGTTGTTAGACCATCAGTCTGCTGTATCTTTTAACTGAAAATTGTTCTTTGGTTCATTTTGGAGGCAAATAGCAAGTGGCAAAATGCTTATTTGAGCCCTTATTAATTGTATTTTGTGGTCTCTTCAAATGGTGTTTCTCCTTTTTTTTGCTGATGGCTGCCAGACTTCTCTTGAGCAGTTTCTTAGGGGTTATTTTTGTCTAAGACAAGAAATCTTTAATGGGGCCAGTCTTAAAGTAGTATAGGGGACCACCTCTTCTTGTCTTGGTAATCGCTGTGTGCTTTTGAAGTGATACTGTTTTAGTTGCTGGAGGCTGTAATGGATATGGGTTTGGGCTGGGGTAGTATGTTCTGCAAGTTTGAGCTAGGATTGGATGGATTTCACACGTTGCATTCTATGTTTGTCCTTAGGTTTGCTGTGTGAAGTGTTTCATTCCCACATATTTTTGCTGACCCACTACAATTTCTGTGAACCATTAGTGTGGATGCATGCATAGAGTATATTTTGATAATGTTACACATATTAATTTATGTTGCATCCTTACTTTCTGTAGCTTAATGATGATTATAATGCATCCTGATGCATATACAACATTCAAAGATATTGTGTGTGCCCCCCCTCCCCAATGCAGGACACTTCAAGAGAAAATCTATGTAAAGAACACATAAGTAGGTCTGTTCCATGATGTGAACAACTCTGGTAAAACATTGTATTCCACTAAGGATGGAGCTGCGGTGGCTCAAGTGGTTAAGACGCTGAACTGCAGGCTGTGGAAGGTCAGTAGTTCAGCGGTTCAAGACCCAGGTACCGCAAGACAGGGTGAGCTCCTGTCTCTAGTTCCAGCTCCTGCCAACCTAGCAATTCGAAAGCAAGAAATTGCAAGTAGATAAATAGGTACCACTTCGGTGGGAAGGTAACAGCGTTCCGTGCGCCTTGGTGTTTAGTCATGCCGGCCACATGACCACGGAAACGTCTTCGGACAGCGCTGGCTCTTCGGCTTTGAAACGGAGATGAGCACCGCAACCCTAGAGTCGGACTCGACTGGCTTTCGAGCAAGGGAACCTTTACCTTTACCTTTAAGGATTCCTATTGGACAGGAATTGGGAACATCCCTATAATGATGAATAAGTTTATTGCTCCTACTTGAGTCTATCTCATTTTCTGTCTTGGGCTGTGTTTGGACTCGTCTCAAATTAGCAAATTGATTGACTTAAAGTGGTTAGGTGTTGTCATGTGGCAGTGTGCAACCATGGGATTCAAATAGTTTACTGGAATCTTTGGTTAACCATGCTTCTCAAACTTCTATTGGATTCACAGTAGTCGCTATTCCTGCTATGATAGGCATGATATACCTTACTGTTTTCCATCTAGGAAAAAACAGTCCATGTAGTTTGCAGCTAAAGAGTTAGCGTCCTAAGAAAACATCAGGAGATCCTCTCCAGGATTTCTCATGCACCATTTCATTTGACTGTAAGACAACTATTTTCTAATGGAAGAATGGCTACATTATTATTGTTTTAGTTATAGATCATAAGCCACCATGAGCCACAAAGGGGAAAATGGGATATAAGTATTTTAATAAAATAAAAGATGATGGTTCAGCTGTTAGGAAAGGACCTCAATGTTGCTTAATGGTAGAACATCTGCTTTTCACTCAGAAAGTGACAGGTACAAACCACAGCATTTCCAGATTTAAAAAAAAAGTGATATGAAAGGCAACTACCTGAGAACTTGAAGAGTTCATCAGTGAGAGTAGACAATACTGACCTTGAGTAGTGATCTGACTCAGTATAAGAAACTTTAATGTGTCTGGTTCTTCCACAAGTATGAATCTGCATGTACCAAATACGTTATGAACATAGTCTCCAAGTGAATTCCCTTGCTTTGCTAGTACTGCTGTTTACCATCTCCCAAGAACACATAAGGGCAAAAGGCTTCTATATAGCCAAAGGGGACCTAGTTTTTTTTTTTTTTGGTATATTACCATTTCTTTTCAGAATGTTTGTGGTGGGTCTAGTAAAAGGGCAAAGACTTGTTTTGTGGACATCTTAATCCAGATGCATGTTTCTTGCTTAAGCTAGTCTTGACCTTTCATGCTTGTTGCATTTAACATTTATCTCTTTTCGGGGGGGGTTTAAATTTGGAAAAATTGGTGCCAGAACTCTCAAGAGGGAAATGAAGTTTTTAATGTGTATACTGAAAACTCATGAACTTGTAAACATTTTAAAAAGAATTTTGTCAAAATGGTTCTGGAACTCTGGTCTGGTGCATTACACCAGGAAAAAAGGCCCGTCAAACTGGTCATGCCCCAGACTGCTGCTAACTTTGGAAATAGCAAACATTTCTCCTGCAAGGTAGCGTGCAATTTGCCAGTGATCAGTGGTTGATGAAGAGTTTTATGCACAATATTTTTTGAAAATAAAAACATTCTTTTATGTATCGGAGCAATATTACTTTAATATTCAGATAATAATAATAATAATAATAATAATAATAATAATAATAATAATAATAATAATCATAATAATAATAATAATAGAAGAGATTGTATTTATACCCCACCCTTCACTCGGAGTCTCAGAGCGGCTTACAAAGTCCTTTCCCTTCCCCTCCCCACAACAGACACCCTGTGAGGTAGGTGGGGCTGAGAGAGCTCTGAGAGAACTGTCCTTGAGAGAACAGCTCTGACAGAACAGCTCTGACAGAACTATGGCTTGCCCAAGGTCATCCAGCAGCTGCAAGTGGAGGAGTGGGGAATCAAACCCGGTTCTCCCAGATTGGAGTTCGCGCACTTAACTACTACACCAAACTACACCAAACAACAATAACAACAACTTAACCAAAGATTAAATTATTGGTCCTCAGTCTCTCTGACATGGGGCTGATGCCAGTCAAAGATGTGGAATCCTGTGTCCCAGTCATAGTAACAGTGTAACCTATTCTGAGCCTTTCCTGGGATGCCAAAGTAACTCGAATAATTGACTGCCTTCTAACAGCTGCAGTCTTTGAGAGCAGGGCTCTTCTTTTCAGCAGTGTCAAAGTAGGGAGCCTCATGCACAGATGCACCTCTAGAACAAATGGCAGCATCTGCTCCCGGTGCATGTGTGAGGTTCCAGTTTACATCTTGCACATACTTTTGGACCTATCCAGTGGTAAAGGATTACTATCAAACCCTGAGCAGAGAATGCTTTTACAAGCAAATTCTCAGAATGGGCTACTTATTTAATCTGTCCAGGTTGCATACCACTTGGGGCCGTGCAGCCTAGAAGCTTTTCAACCTACTTGCCTTATTCATGAAATATGCCTCCTCATAACCACATCTCCAGTTTGTGTCTTTTTGGCGCCAATTATACATTGGGAATTCCAATCACAGGACCACAGAATTGTGGTCTTTTATGTGTTTATATGATAGGGCTGTGGTGGCTCAGAGATTAAGACGCTGAGCTGCAGACTGGAAGGTCGATAGCTCGGCAGTTTGAGACCCGAGTGCCGCATGATGGAGTGAGCTCCCGTCTCTGGCCCCAGCTCCTGCCAATCTAGCAGTTCAAAAGCAAGAAATTGCAAGTAGATAAATAGGTACCACCAGGGGTCATTTCGTAGAAAAAGAGCTAGGGGGACTCATTAGCATAACTCATTAGCATATGCCACACCCCCTGACATCACCGGAAGTGTGTCATAAGGCCACGCCCCCTGACATCACTGGGGTTCCCATTCCTAAGGTGGAGGCAGGGGATCTCCCCCTTTCATGGGCTCCTGCCTGCCACCTGCCAGCTGGCTGGCAAGAGGAAAATCTCCCCACCCCCAAAACTGCACAATGCACTGACGTCACCCAGAAGTGACATCAGTGTGTCAGAGATGTCAGGAGGTGGCGTACTTTTTGGGCAACACTCTATGGTTTGAGGCCATTTTTACCATAGAGTTTGCCCCAAAAGCAGAGCATTGCACCCCGTCATGGACACACTGATGTCACTTCTGGGTGACATCAGTGCATCACGTGACCCCCCCGCCCACCCCTGGAATGCCCCCCAAATCCCCCCACCAGCACAACAAGGGGACCTGGCAACCCTACATTCTACCATTTCATTGGAGAAGGTCCTTCAAAAGAACCCAGCAGATCTTTAGTGTTGGTGTTTTTAAAATATTTTTTACTTTCCTCTTTTCTACCAAAGGTCTACAAACAATGCAGTGAATTAAAGCCACTGCCCAGTATATGAGAAGACTTTCTGGTCCAGCCTCTTTCACCCTCTTTCTCTGCGTTGGCAATGCTCGTTTGGGAATGGCTTCCCCAGCTCCAAAGGAGCAGCTGGCTAGCCCCTGCAGGCAGACCAGGCAGAGACCGCAGGACAAGGCTGGAAGGATCCAGCCAAGTGAGTCGAGCTGCCACTTCCAGATTGTTGTTTTTTAAAAGTGGGGAAAGGCAGGGAGAGCTGAGAGCGGAGGGCAGACCTGGCCAAGTTTCTCCAGGCTGAGGTGTGGGTGTGTTTTTTTAAAAGGTGGGGAAGCTGGGGAGGGCGGACGGAGGAAGCGAGCGCCTTCAAAGAAATGCTAAAAACTGACTTAAAAAAAATCATTTCAGGCAGAAAAGCATGTGGGGATTTGCATCTAAGTAAGGAGGCTGAACCCCAAATAGCCCCACGGCAGCTATGGACCTGACCCCAAGCAGACCTTGTGGGTCACACTGGAGATACCCAGAAAGACTGAGGGCCAAATGACAAGGGGAGCATATCAGCCCAGGAAGGGAGAGCTCGCTTGATGCGGGGAGTGGGCCAGGCAGAGAGAAAAGGGTCTGAAGTGACAGGGGGCTCGGAGATACGGTTAAGGTGGTGGGGGTGGGGGGAGGCCACATGAAGCGGCCTTATACTTATACGGGGAAGTTGGTGCCGTTGAAGGGGTCGGTGTCGTTTACGAACTGCACCCGGCAAGCCAGCGTCGCAATGCCATGGCGCATCCATGCACCAACCCGGCGGCGGCCGGCCGGAGCGGAGGGAAGCCAGGCGAGCCCGGCCGGCGGAGAGCGCACCGCAAGGAGATGCCATGAAGTTGCTGCTGCCCGGGGAGGAGCCAAAGCGATAGCCGCCCCCCCTGCCCGCTTGCTGCACCGAGTGTGACGGGAAAGGCGAAGCCGGGAGGCGGCTGGGAAACCTGCTCGCTCGTCCGCGCCCAACGCAGTGCACACCGCCTCCTCCCCACAGCCGGCGGCGACCTCCAGTGGGCACCAGCAGGGAGCTCCAGGCCCCGCCCTCCCGCACCTCACCCGGGGGGATGGCGTCCCCCCGCATCCCCCCTAAATGACCCCTGGGTACCACTTTGGTGGGAAGGTAACAGCATTCCATGTGCCTCAGTATTTAGTCATGCTGTCTACATGACCACAGAAAAGTCTTTGGACAGTGCTGACTCTTCGGCTTGGAAACGGAGATGAGCACTGCCCCCTAGAGTCAGATTCGACTGGCTTTCGAGCAAGAGAAACTTTTACCTTTTACCTTTATGTGTTTATATGGGAGGGAAGACAGCATGGTATAGTCCAGTCTCATCAGATCTTGGAAGCTAAGCAGGTCAGTACTTGGAAGGGAGACCACCAAAGAGAATTCTGCAAGAGAAGGCAACTGCAAACCACCTCTGCATCTCACTTGCCTTAACAGCCCCTCACTGGGTATTGGCTGCAACTTGACATCGCTTTACACACACACACTTTTTAAAATCTTTATTTTATTTATATTGTAAGCTGCCTTGAGTTCGTCAAGGTAGAAAGGCAGCAAATAAGCGTTTTAAATCAATTACATCATCACATGATGTTTGACCCACATTGTACAGCGATTACAAGGGATAATGAGAGAAATTTAGTCATGGTGGATTCTAGATTTATGTATACTTTAATAGCACATGTAGCTAGATTAATAGACTAAATCCTAAATTCAAGTCCTAAATTCAAATCCTCACTATTATGAAACTCATGGGATATTTGTTTATTTACTTCACTTCATTTGCAGTCCGCCCTTCTCACTAAAAGGTAGATTACAAACAAAAACAATGCAGTAGGAATAGGATAATACATAGCACCCGCAAAATTTGTATGATGCCTCTCCAGACAGCTAACAACAATAAAACAAAACCTAGGAAAAAGACAATAAAAACTAGTCATACCAGTAAAAACATATCAATAAAACAATTCAAGTCAATAACAAATCAAGCTGTTTAAAATACCAGTAAAAAACAGCCAATAAAAGGAGGCCAGAGCATAAAAGCACATAAAACAGAGCAATTTAAATAATATTGCTGAATCAGAGTAATATAACCAATAGAGAAAGTTTAGAGAACAGTATGCAGTGAAACATTGTATGATATAATCAAACAATGCAATAAAACTGGATTACAAAATTACAGAACAATGCAATATAAACATAATACTGAACACAGCAAAACCTGCCTTGAATTCCACACGTTTATTACAACCTTATTCGCTTTATAAAAATTGCCCTCCTGAACACCCCATTTTATACATTCTGAAAAAATAGGAGTGTGGGAGCCTTCTTGACCTCACCAGGCCGGCCATTCCACCAGGTGGGAGAACTTTAGGGCTGCCAACCCCCCCGGTAGGGTGGAATTCCCCCCGCCCCGGAGGCCCGTCACCCGACGCGGGGGAATCCGGGCCCGGGGGGAACTCCGCCCCAGCGTGCGCGTCACCCGGAAGTGACGTCGCACGCTGGGGGCGGGGCCAATCCCAAAGCGGCTCCCGGACCGGCAAGACGATCCCCCGCCGGTAGGGAGTTTTGATTTGGCAACCCTAGAGAACTTTGAGCCAGTATTCTTCCCTCTCACAGGCTAAGCTATCCCACATGGTTATTGTGAGAAGAACATGGAGGACATGGAGGACAGGAGAGCCATGTACTTGGCAGAAGGGCAGGCTAAATGTGTGAATGACAGATAATGCAAAAAAACCCTGAGGGTATAGCTTATCCCAGTCAGATTTTAATGGCAGTGGAAAAGGTGGTTCTTAGCCCTGGAGTCTGAAAGCCATTCTAACTGGAGATGGCAGGAACTGAACCCATGATCTTACCCTACAGCACAGGCTCTTGCTTGGCTCTTACAGGTCTCTCATTCAGTCAGACAAAATTACAATGTTTTGATCTGAAGCCATTTCGCAGACTTCTGTGTGTATTGCTAGACAAAAACTGATTTTTCAGTTTTTGGCTTTTCGCCTCCTCTCGCCTTAATATGGAAATATTAGTTTATGTCTGAACTTTTAATTGGCGCTGGGCAGGGCTGGCCCCAGCATATTTTGCACCCTAGGCAAGGATCCCTTCTGGCGCCGCCCCCCCCGTGTGTCTCCCGTCAGAGCCAGCAGGGGCGCTTTTGGTGGGGGTGGGTGCAGTTTGGTGCCCCTAAGGGCCAGGGAGCTCTAGGCGAATGCCTAGTTCGCCTAGTGAGCGAGCCGGCCCAGGCTCTGGAGAGTCGTGCCATTTTAAACCGTTTCCTTAAACATATAAGGAATATGTAGATGAAGATTGTTAGTGTACTTAGAATAAGAAATGGAGATTTGTCTGGCTTTAATGAGAACTCTCAGCAGGCTAATGGGACAGAGGATCTGGCTATAAAGGGCCATCATGGAATGGTAAAGCATATTTAAGATCTGATCCATTTCCTGCAGTATGCTGTTATTTGGTCTTAAACTTTTGATAATTTGTATTAGTTTTGGGAAGGCCTCTTTACTGGAGATGTTTAATTCTAGTTTCTCTTTTTACATTTTTATGGTACTATAATTGGAAGGTTTTCGAAGAACTGCATTTTAGGAAAATGTCAGCCATTTTAGGATGCAATCATTTTTAGATTCATCCTATGCTATTCTCATTATTGTTTGTCCATCTGTCTCCAGTATATATTCCATCCTTTCTCCAATGAACTCAGGGGGACATACATGGTTCTCCTTTCCCTATTTTATCCTCACGATAGCCCTATGAGGTAGCTTAGCCGGAGAGAAAGGAACTGGCCTCCCAAAGATGTTTGTGTGCTCTTTTTGTGGCTCAGTGGCCTCATTACAATATGGTATAGCCTTCTTTGAGGCACCATAGTGTAATATCATCTTATCTCTGGTGCTGCAGTTCTGGTGGTCCATTTACACAGGCAAGGCATCACATGATCTTACCTGTTATCCAGTGGTTAACAAGCACGAGCGAACTGATCCCATGACAGCAAAGATATCAGTAGATTAAATGTTTAGTATTTCCCTTCACTAGCTTTGTCTCTTCTCTTTCCATCCCTCCAGCACTTAAAATTGTTGTGTTCATGTCTAGAAGTTAAGAGTGAATGCAGTTTTGTTTAGGTTAGATACACAAAGCAAGTTGTTCTATAATTTCTGTGGGGATACAGAGCTCATTCTGATTTCTATAATGATTAGTTGGTAGTGAAAGGAAGCACAGAAAGAAAGCAAATGGAGATGCTTGGTAAGTGCAGGCTAATACTACTCTGCATATGATTCACTGGGAAATTCAGTGTTAAACTAAAGGGTAGTGTTAAACTAAACAGTGTTAAACTAAAGGGTAGCCACTTAGCTGCACAAGTTAAAGTACTTGGCAAGCAAACTTTTTGTTAAAAAACTGGTCATGCTGGATGCCAGTTTCCTTTTGGGCAGAACTGCCAAGAGTCACCCCAGGCTGCCAGACAAAGATCCCCCATGGGCCCCCACTCATGTCACCAAGACCTACCTACCCAAATATCCAGGGCTCTTTTTGTAGAAAAAGCCCAGCTGGAACTCATTAGCATAATAAGCCACACCCAACAGCAGGAACTTATTAGCACATTAGGCTGCACCCCCATGTTACCAGAAGTGTGGTCATCCAGCAACACTCACTTTTTGATTCTTATTCTGTTTACCTTGTTTGTTGTCAAAACTGAGGGCTTTTTTGTAGCAGGAACTCCTTTGCATGTTAGGCCACACACCCCTAATGTAGCCAATCCTAATGTGTTTCTGCTGTTGGGTGTGGCCTATTATGCTAATGAGTTCCTGCTGGGCGTGGCCAACTTGGGAGCCAGCCGGAACTCCGTTCCTGTGCGTTCCTGCCCAAAAATAGCCCTGCAAATATCATATCAAAACAAATCACATGGCTTGGTGTTAGCTTGAATAGGCTAAAAAGTGCCCTCCTCTGTATAGAGCATACATTTTCTTTTTCCATTCTGTGCATCACATTTTCTTTTCTACTCTCCAAAAAGCTCCAGGTGGTGTATGTGGTTCCCATACATTTTGTACTCCGTAAGAACCCTGCAAGGTAAATTAGGCTTAGCAGTACTGACTGGTTTTAAATCACATTTCCCCTTTCTCTTCCCTTCAGTAAAGAGGCTGCTAGATTTAGACCCACAGACCAGTTGGTGTCTTGTCCAGGGTGACTGTGTCTGGAACGTTATTTATCCAGAGACCCGTTTGAGGAAGTTTACAAAGTAAAACAATGCGGTGAATGTTTTTTTAAAAATTACAACATAATAATTATCAATATAAAAATAAGCCATGAGAACAGCTTGAAACAACATTCATCAACCTAAAATGATAACCTTCACGCCAGGCAGGCAAGTCACCATGCAGTAAAAATGCCTGTCACAGAAACCTGCTCTCTATATTCCTAATAACCAGGGCTATTTTTGGCAGGAACGCACAGGGACGGAGTTCCGGCTGGCTCCCAAGTTGGCCATACCCAGCAGGAACTCATTAGCATAACAGGCTACACCCAGCAGAAGACACTCATTAGGATTGGCTACATTAGGGGTGTGTGGCCTAACATGCAAAGGAGTTCCTGCAACAAAGAAAGGCCCTGGGTTTTGACAACAAACAAGGTAAACAGAATAACAAGCAAAAGGTGGGTGTGGCTGGATGACCACACTTCTGGTAACACGGGGTGTGTGGCCTATTATGCTAATGAGTGGTACAATCAGGGGTGTGGCCTAATAGGCTAATGAGTTTCTGCTGCTGTGTGTGGCCTATTATCCTAATGAGTTCCTGCTGGACTTTTTCTACAAAAAAGCCCTGCTAATAACTGAATCACTGACTACCAAAAGCCCACTTCCCCCCAACCCCAGAAAGGTATCCTCGGTACAAGATGATATTGGTACATCATCCAAGAAAAGGCTCTCTTCTAAGGGATCACACTTTTCCTCCTCAGACTGATGCTCTCTAACCTCAAGAGTCTTACTCTCCATAACAGCGGAAGAGCTTTCAGCACAGGAGTGGGACTAATTTGCTAGGTCCCTGAAGGTAGGGTTACCAGGTCTCATTTGGAAAATACCTGAAGACTTTTGGGGTGGATCCAGGAGAGGGTAGGGTTTGGGGAGGGGAGGGGAGGGGAGGTGCTTCAGCATGGTACAATGTAGGGCTGCCAAGTCCCCCTGAGGGGCGGAAATCCCCCCGCCCCAGAGGCCCGTTCCCCGACGCCGGGGAATTGGGCCCCGGGGGGAACCCCGCCCCAGCGTGCATGTCACAGGGCAGTGACGTCATGATGCTGGGCACGCTGGGGGCGGGGCCACGGCCATACAAGGGAAAATGTGCGCCGGGATCCACACGGGAGTCTCCTGCCAGCAAGGTAAGTGCCACTTGGCAACCCTAGTATAGTGCCATAGAGCCCACCCTTCAAAGCAGCCATTTTCTCCAGACAATTTTCTCCAGCCATTTTCTCCAGACAACAGACCTCTATCAGCTGAAGATCAGTTGTAAAAGTGGGAGATCTTCAGGCCCCACCTACCTGAAGGGCTTGTCCCCACACCTCCTCTCCTCTTCCTTAGCTTCTCCAAGTTGGCAACCCTTGCTTCAAGGGAACCACATTGCTCCCGAACAGTCAGAAACACCCATGCATCAAGCGTGCACCCATGATTTTTGCCCAGTGGGTAGATAATTGTGTATGTGGCACTCCCTGGATAGCCCCTGCTCCTCTGCTGGCTTTTTACCTTCTTAGCTGGTTCAGATTTTTAAAGGTGTTTTAGGGTGAAATAGGGTGCTTAGCTGAATTTGAGCAGATTTCTGTAGCAGGAAGGATACAGCAGCACACCTCCCTCCTTGCTGATGTGGAACTTGAATGTCCTTTCTCGGGAAACTGGCACTGGAGGAATTCTCTCCTTTAACCCTGGACCTCCCTCACTGAACTTCCAAGCTCAGCTCCCCCTATAAAGCACTGGTAGCAAGCCCCCCAGGGATTCCAGTGCCCCTTACAGAGTCAGTGTCAGGCTCGGGCACTTGACCAACTGTACCTGTTGTATTTCTGCCATGATGATTGCTGTAACCTTTTTCCTTCCCTCTTCCCATCCCGTCCTATGGCTGTGTTCTTATTGCTTACCCTCGCCTGCCATTGCATTCCTGAGGGTGGGGAGTGAGTGTCTGTAGGAATAGGGAGGCTAGCTTCAGTAAATCTTCCATGCTGCCCCAAGAGGCACTTTTCACACCGGAAGTGTCCTTGGAGAAGAGTGTGACTAGTTATAGATCGTATATCTCTTATGGTCTTTGTAGTAAAGCTGACGTGTACAAATGGAACGTAGGATTGTAACTATCTGCACTTTTCCCGCCTTGGCACACCAGTTCTGACAAAGAGTTCAAACCCTGAACATCTCATATTTTCTAATAAAACCTTTCACTGAAAAGGTGTGCATGGAGAGTGATTTGACGGGGAACCTGACAGATTTTCAGAACTGACTTCTCTCCTACATGGATCTCCCCCTTGCTTCACGAGAGATGGGGAATGGTGATGGAGAAAGTGGGGATGGTACCAGCCCCAGGACGCAACCTGAGTTGCCTGGACCTGAACCCCCATGTCTGGTCGGTACCAGGAACGAAGAAGAGGATGAGACAGAGTTACTTCCAAGCCCCGATCACTGGGATGATCCGGCCAGGTTGGGGCTTGATGATGAAGAAGAAGTCATGGAGGTAGATGATGACTCAACCCTCCCTCAGTCCCCTGATCACTGGGACAAGCCAGCCGGGTCAGGGTCTGGGGATGAGGAAAAAGACGGGCGAGGAGACGGGTCCCAAGGCGGGGGCCCCTGTACCAAAACCTGAGCTTCCAGAGATCCCTAAGAGGCCCGTTACCCATTCGAGAAGGTGTGTCTCCTTCAGCCCCTCCAACTTACGAATGGAGGTGAGGCAACTAAAAGAGGTCCTACGGAAACTAAACAAGTGTCTGCCCCAAGTGGTGCACAAGCTTGTGGAACAAGAGACTGCTGAAGTACTTGAAGGGGAGAGAGCCCCCAGATGCAGTGAGACCCCCGATTGTTGGCAACCCCACGACGCGCTAGAAGCCACATTTGACGGCTCCCCAGAGAAGGTATGATTCTTCGTGATCCAGGTGCGCGCCATGTTAAGAGAGTGGGGCCATACCTTCTTGTCAGACAAACAACGCGTGGACTATGTGGGCTCCCACCTCCGAGGGTGAGCGGCTGACTGGTTCATAGCGCTCCATAATATTGCGGCTGCTGAGTTGAGAGACTTGGGAGCATTTCTACAAGCCCTACAATGCCAGTTCGAGGACCCCCTAGAGTTAGAGAAGGCGTGAACCCGGCTGACAGGAATCCGTCAAGGCACCCGCTCAGTGCAAGATTACTCTGATGAGTTTAAAACTACCGTTGCCAAACTCTTGGGGTGGCCTGAAGAAGTTCTAATAGAGTTTTATTGGGCTGGGCTGAACACTACCATCTTGGAGAAAGCTCTGGCCCAAGCAATGTTTCCTCTAAGCTGTGGAGTCCTGTGAGCAAAAATCCTACTCTGTGAGCCACTGGGATTAAAGTTGTGAGCGAGCAATTTGGCTACTGCATGAATGAGTTTGCTCTGGAGCCATCCTTCATGAGCAAAGGCAAAAATGTGTGAGCCAGAGGGAACACTGGGCCCAAGACAGCCCCCTTACCCTGGCTGAGTGGATCCAGTGTCTGTGAAGCGGAGAACCACCACAACTTGGTAAAGCTGTATCACCACAAGACCCCAGGCCATGGGGGGGGAGCACTGAGAGGGGCACGAGGCAGAGGGGCCCCGCCGAGTGGGAACCAGGAGCATCGCCTCAAGAAGGGTTTGTGTTTGAGATGTGGCAAGCCGGGCCACTTTGCTGTCAACTGCACCTGGGCCCGGCCAGAAGACCAAGACCGATGAGGAGAGTGATGTGATGACTACCAGGAGAAGAAAGGGACGCTACCTGGGGAAAGACCCAAGTCTCCAAGAGCGCTGCAAGCGGCCGAATCCCCCTCATCGGGGACAACTTCCTCTAACGAGGGACCTGCTGTGAAAGGTGCCAGCCAGCAGGTCCGTGACACCCTGGTGCGAGAATCAGTGAGAAATTGTACCTCCTTGTTATTTGTGACTGTGACTATTTTGCACCCCGAAGCCTAAACCCAAATACTGGTGAGGGTTCTAATCGACTCAGGGTGTTCCCAAGACTTAATAAGCCCTATGCTAGTTACAGGACTGGGAGCTGGGGTGATTAAGCTGAAGGAGCCAGTGGTTTTCACCCAGATGGGCAGAACTACCATGCAGTTGTGCCAATATCAAACTACTGAATTGCCTGTGGGGGTTTCAGGGCATTGGGAGCAACGATCATTCATTGTACACCCCACTGTCCAGTTCTCTATGGTGTTAGGAAACCCTTGGCTTGCAGCCCACGACCCCTACGTACAATGGAGCCAAGGGACACTAACTTTTTTAGACCCCCGTTGCAAAGAGCACCAATGGGACCCCCGCTGGGGGGAGGAACCCTGTCCCGCACCTGAGAGGGTTTGCTTGGCACCGGAGGAACTGAATGCCTTTTCTCCCCAGAACTTTTAACTAGTAGGCTGCTCTTTTAATATAATTTTTATAGTTTGCTTTTAGCCTGAATACTATTAAATTTCAGGGCTCTTTTTGTAGCAGGCACTCCTTTGCATATTAGGCGACACCCCCCTAATGTAGCCAATCCTGCAAGAGCTTACAGAGCACTTCTTACAGGGGCTCCTGTAAGCTCTTGGAGGATTGGCTACATTAGGGGGGTGTCGCCTAATATGCAAAGGAGTTCTTGCTACAAAAAGAGCCCTGAATAATTTTGTTTTTATGTTATGTCTGGGGGTTTGATGCTTGGTTTTAATTAACAACTTTTAATGATTTACTTTTTCCCTGTCTATAAGTTTGAACCTTACCTACCATTCCAATGCATTTGAAAAAGTGTGCCTTGCACACGAAACCTCATACCTTGAATAAACCTTTGTTGGGCTTAAAGGTGGACTATAAATCGGTTCTATTACTTTTTACCCGTTGTTTTATTTTGAAAGTCACCTTTCTGCAGGTTCCCTGGAGAGGCAGCATAAAAATTTTCTAAGTAAATACATTTTTATTGATTTGTTCTGAGTAGCCATTTGTGATGTGTGATGATCCCTTGTCCTACCAGGTATAAATTGCTGTATGATTTTATTGTGCCAGGTTTATTTATGTCACTGTTAGGTTGTTATATTGTTTTGGCTATTCTGGGGCTTGTTTTAGTGCTGCTTGCTATTTTATTGCTAGTAGGGTGGTTTTTATGTACAAGGTTTTATTGATTTTTAGTGATATGCAATCCATCCTTATGTAGGTCTTTTAATGTGATCTCTTGTTTTATATGTTTTTGCCATCTCTTGTGCAGCTTGCAGAGAGAAAGGGAATAAAGATATTAAATTGCAGTGCTAGTCTGATATTAAAGGGCCAGTGACCTCTATGCCCTGTTTGTTGACCCAGTAATGCAACTGGTTGTTGTACACTGTGGGAAACAGGACTCTGAATTAGGTGGACCACTAGTGTGATCCTGCAGGGCTCTTCTTAATCTTAAATGGATCATTTTGAGGCAGAGAAAAGAGGATGAGATTGTTCTCTCCCACCCCACTTAATTTCTGTATGACTGAGGCCTTGTTGAAGTATACCACACATGTGCTAAGAGCCAGGGCTCTTTTTGTAGAAAAAGCCCAGCAGGAACTCATTAGCATAACAGGCCACACCTAACAGCAGAAACTAATTAGCATATTAGGCCACACCCCCATGCATTCCCTTGGTTTGCCTCGGCAAGCCCCCCTTTAAAGGGAAGGGAAGGCATTTAAACGCCTCCCCGATCCTTCCAGGGTCCCCTCTGGCCCACCCACCTCGGAGTTGCCGGGGGTGGGTGTCGCTCACCAGGCCTTCCCTCTGTAGCCTCGCACTTAGAGGTTTTGGCTGTAGTGGGCGTGGCCAACTCTGAAGCCAGCCGGAACTCCGTTCCTGTGCGTTCCTGCCCAAAAATAGCCCTGCTAAGAGCCCAAGGAATGTGCTACATTAAGGAAATTGGCACATTTTTGCTTTTGTAACCCCAAGAAGCTAATTGCTTTAATCAGTAGGGATGGAGTCAATGATTGGAGGCCAGCAGCACAGAGAGAATCTGTTTGCTGAGGAGCTGTATAAAATTTTGGGGTTTTCTCATCTTGTATAAGACAATTGAAATTTATATATGTGAAATGTTAATTGGAAAGGGGAGGGTAAATTTAGTATGATTGGCATTACTATTGAGGTCATATTGTTATTGTAGGGCTGTATTTTTCAAGCTTTTCCTTTCCTTCCTTTCCTTTTATGGTACAGCTCTTTCGGCCATACACTTCAGCTTGTTTTCTGTGATGTCCAGTTGTTTCTTTTTGCAAGAGGACAGTATTAGCATAGTCTGGTGCTTGTTGGACCACAAAAGTTGGGCTTTGCTCACCACAAAGCTGTATCAAGCAGTAAACCAGTTGCTTAACTGAACAGAAAAGACATTATATATTGCTATTTTCTGGTCTCTGTTATACCTATGAGTTTTGACTTAAAGAAACAGTACTTTTCATTGTCTTGCAAATTCTTCCTGATTTGGCCCCGTAGAACTCACACAGGAAAAGTTATACTTGCAGGTCAGGAATAAGGCTACCCACTCATGTTCTTGCTCTCAGGTTCCTAAAGCAGAGAACAGTGTACTCAAAATAACATCAGTTTATTAGCAGAAGATACAAGGATAAGAGCAACTGGCTTCGGGACAAGGGAGTTCCTGCAGTTCTACCTAACAGAACCCATCAGAACCCTATGAGACTAAACCAACTCACACAAATATCAGAGGGGGGAAGGAGAGTGTTTATTGTCACATGCAGCACAGCACTAGACTACAATTTTATTGTTGACCGGGAAGGAGCTTTTATTTATTTTTATTTATATTTATTTATATTTATTTATTATTAAATTTATAACCCGCCCTTCCCCGTAGGGCTCAGGGCGGCTAACAAGGCAAGAAAAGGCTTGCTAATAAAACATCAATACTCTAATACAGTTAAAACAACATGTACAATTTAAAACCAATAAAACAATTAAGGTGCTCAGTAACCACAATCATTCCAGAATCTCAGAAACCCAAAGAGGGCGACCACAACCCTAACACAACCCCAGCATTCCCAGTAGGCATTGATAATAGATATTAACAATAGTTCTACCCGGCCTGCTCCGTCTTGCAGGCCCTGCGGAACTGCACCAGGTCCCGCAGGGCCCGGATCTCCTCCGGGAGCTCGTTCCACCAGGAGGGGGCCGCCACTGAGAAGGCCCTAGCCCTTGTGACGGCCAGTCTAGCAAGACTGTGTTATCAAACTGAAGGGG
Organism: Gekko japonicus; assembly: GCF_001447785.1. Classification (NCBI taxonomy): domain Eukaryota; kingdom Metazoa; phylum Chordata; class Lepidosauria; order Squamata; family Gekkonidae; genus Gekko; species Gekko japonicus. The sequence goes on from NW_015168701.1 coordinate 62,374, forward strand.
AAAATCACCTCGTGTGAAAAATGATTGTGCAGCTTGATCTGAAGTTTGCTAGCAGGTGTAAGCTATAGAGAACCCATGGCTGCGGTCACACGCAACATTAGCCACGCAAGAGATATGGAAGACAAGCGGAGTTTCCGGTCGCGATCTCACCAGCACATCTGGGAAGCGTAGCGCTTCCGTGGCACAACTGAGGCTTCCTGCCGAAAAAGCGCAGCAAAAAACTAGTACCTTGGAGGTACTAGTTTCCAGAAACTGCGGGGCAAGGGCGGGCGTCTGATCGCGTTTCCGGTGGTATCCGGCGCCCGCCCATGTCCCCTTGTGGAAAAGGTTTTTTTTCCCCCCACGTCTCCGTGCATGCGCATTTGTAGTGTACACAAAAAAAGAAAACCAGTTCGCCGCGCCGCGTGCTTCTTCATTGCGCGCAGGCGTGTGTTGTGATCGGCACCTCTCCCTTGCCATGGAACCTCCACAGTACCTCCACAGAACCTCCACAGTAGGTCTGATCGCTTTACTGCATGTTAGTTTGCCCCGGGGCAAACAGCCACACTTCTCCTCTGCAGTTTCCTGCCCGTGTGACAGGGGCCCATGTCAGTTTGAAAAGTTTTCCGTTCGCTGCCAATTTGTTTCTGGTCACAGCTGAAAAGGCTTCTTCCTGCTATTTAAAGTAGGAATGTATAAGGATGTCTTCTTCCTTCATGGACAATTCATGTTGGCTATTTTTTGTGAGGGTGATCCTGATTTTGTTTTGCTCGTTTTAATGATAATGAATTTTTATTTGTGTGGCTGGGGGAGACCAAAAATTACTGTAAATTTCTTTCAAGCAGGAAGAAAAATCCCATCTCAGAAACTGGGATTTTCAAACACTCCTACAGTAAAGCCTTAAATGGTCTGAGACCAGGGTATTTGAAGGAAGGACTTTTCACATGCCAGCCAGCCTGCCAGTTAAAGATCAGCTGCTCAAACTCTGCTTTGTGTGCTACCACCTTCTGAAGCAAGGTGGGTAGTGTTTGTTTTCCTGGGTTTTTTGTTAGGGCATTTTTAATGGTCCTTGCTTTAAAAAATTGCACAGAAATTGTTTTATATGGCTCTGAAGCAAGGTGGGTAGTGTTTGTTTTCCTGTTGTTTTTTTTTAATGGTCCTTGCTTAAAAAAATTGCACAGAAATTATTGTATATGGCTCTCCTCCCCCTTCATGCATTTTATACCGCTACTTGGTATTCTCTCTTATGCCACTGTTTAGCGGCTGCTTATTTATTTTATTGCTATATAGTTGCTATTCTGATTTTATTGTGTTATTCATTTTATTGCAAGCTGCTTCAATAAATACCTTAAATAAATAAAGCAGATTGGGTTGCCAAAACAGGATTTGCGGCCCTGCCCAATGGATAAGTCTTGCAGAGGCCCAGAGCCTTCTTTTCAGCATAAAAGAACTCAAGGTGCAACACTGTTCCCTACGTAGTCCAGACCAAATGCCTAGTTTCCAGAAGGTCATTGCAATCATCCTCCTCAGTCAGTGACTATACATCTCATTGATTTTCTATGCAAGATATTCAGCCTTAGTCATCTATCCATGTTGATTGATTAATCCTGAATTTGTACTTAAATGCTTTCCGCAGGCTGTTGAAGTAAAATATAATTAATTTACATTTCATAAAATACAGATGCGTAAGACTTAACACAGATGAACAATGAGGCAAGCCTTCCTTGGAAACCAGTAATTGTTTCAGAGGAACTTAATTGTTAAATTTGAAAAGCAGAGCGCTTCACTGTTGATTTTTTTTTTTGGTGTGTGTTACTACTCCAGTCAAAGAGATGCATGGTATTCAGCATGCTGGTACTCTAATAATATATTTGGGTAAATAACTGCAGGGAGGAAGAAAGGTTCTCTTCCTTTGCTCTCTGCTATAGCAGGGAAGGGAGGGAATGTATTCTGTTGGTAAAGTAAAATGTGAAATCCCTTTGCAACCACCACCGGGGGCCAGCGATCAGCCAGAGCTTGGCTCTGGAAGAACAATAGGGACTAGGCTCCTAGTCCCTCCACTGGGGAACCAATGGGAACCATGGCGGGAGATTCAAACCCACCAATGGTGACCAGGGGTGTGTCCCCAGGTATGTATATAGTTGGCCTGCCGGCCGTTTGTTCTTTTCTTGTTGTGTACCAAATAAAGCATGCCATGCACCACGTCGTCGTCGATCGTTTATCCATGCGGCAACCCACTACATAACACAAGCCATGGGTTTAATTTGGAGGTGGGGCTCAGTGGTAGAGCATCTAATTTATATGCAGATGTTCCCAGATTTAATCCTCAGCATCCCCATTTAAAAGGCTTAGGTAGTAGAGACCTCTGCTGACGACCCTGGAGAGCTGCTGCCAGTCAGAGCAAACAATACACACTTTGCTGCACTCAGTAAAAGGCAGTTATCATGTGTTCTGCTTGAGTGTGACCGGCATGGTTTTGTCCTTGGCTAAGTTTACCATGGAGCTGCGGTGGCTCAAGTGGTTAAGACGCTGAACTGCAGGCTGCGTAAGGTCTGTAGTTCAGCAGTTCGAGACCTGAGTTGCCGCATGACGGAGTGAGCTCCCGTCTCTAGTTCCAACCTAGTAGTTTGAAAGCAAGAAATGCTCCCGTCTCTAGTTCCAACCTAGTAGTTTGAAAGCAAGAAATTGCAAGTAGATAAATAGGTACCCTGGAGCTGCGGTGGCTCGAATGGTTAAGACGCTGAACTGCAGGCTGTGGAATGTCAGTAGTTCAGCAGTTCGAGACCTGAGTTGCCGCATGACGGAGTGAGCTCCCGTCTCTAGTTCCAGCTCCTGCCAACCTAGCAGTTCGAAAGCAAGGAATTGCAAGTAGATAAATAGGTACCACTTCGGTGGGAAGGTATCAGCGTTCCGTGCGCCTTGGTGTTGAGTCATGCCGGCCACATGACCACGGAAACGTCTTCGGACAGCGCTGGCTCTTTGGCTTTGAAACGGAGATGAGCACCGCAACCCTAGAGTCGGATTCGACTGGCTTTCAAGCAAGGGAACCTTTACCTTTACCTTAAGTTTAGCACAGTTCACTGGAAGTCATTTCAGCAGGTCTGGTAGATCTCGTTTAGACGCAAAAATGGCTCTTGTCAGACATGATTTATCAGTCTGACTCCTTGGGAAATCAGTGAAAGAGATCTTGTTTGTGGCTGCTGTTCAGGAGAGTTTGTCACATTCATTTAGCGCCTGATCTGCATTCGCCACTTAAGTCCCGGAAAGCTGGCTTGAAATCAGTGGGTAAAAAAATACCATTAGCATTCTGTTGGTAGAAATGTGGAGTTGACTTGAAATGTGCCCAGAGGGCTGGAGAGTCTGACACTGTTTGACTTGGGATGTTTGCCATGTAAAGCATTTTGGCAGATGCTTGTCTAGCCTAGTCCTGGAAATCTTCTAGGGCAGAGTTTTTCTTTTTTCTTTTTAATTCACAGTTTTTTAATTTCTGTAATGAACAATAATACAGATTAGGGCAGAGTTTTTCTGATGTGCAGCTGGGTACAGTGGGGAGGGGGGACTGGAAACTAACTTTTTGTGGGCATGTGGGGTTGAAGAAGGAGGCAGGCTATATCTTAGAGATGTTTTAAATCACAATTTAAATGACTAGTCAGTAAGACTTGATTTAAATCATGGTTTTCTACATAAAGACTCATTCTTGCTGGACTGGAACCCAGATGAAGTTTTCATTTTATTATAATAAATTTTCAGGGTAGTTTTAGTTATATCAGAAAATTAATTATTGGTTATTTACCACTTGAAATAGGTAATTATGAGATCATTGCAAGGTGAACTACCTCTGGTTTAATATGGTGATCATTCATATTTGGACAACTTTTCTGCTGTACTTTACTGGAAGGAGAAAAATAATAATTGACAATAACAATGTAAATTGTTTTATTTAACTAAAACAATAACATTATATAGCATATGTATTCTTGTATTTGCTCAAACATCCCTAAGGACACACTCACAAAGATCTCAACATTTCTGGAATATTCTGCTCAAAAACTATCATGTTCATTTGTACAGCTTGCTCCTCCCTCCTCAACTTAGTTCTTAACATCTCATCCAGACGTATTCCACCCCAAACAGTCTTATATTCATTGAACTTCTTGAAACTTTGCATTTAAGAGATAAGGGTTTGATTCTGTATGCATAGATTTGCAGAGGACAAATAGAACTAGGGTTGCGGGGTCCCTTTGTTGCTCTGGTGGGGAATTTTGGGGGCATGTTCCGGGGGTTGCCGGGGATGTCCCCACCCCCAATCCACAGCCACCCCTCTCTCTTCCCTCCTCCTTCCCTCCTCCTTCAGAGATTTAAAGGGCTTCAGCTGATTGGCGGGGAACACATGGCCCATGGATCTGCTGGAAGGCCCTTTAAAACTTTCAGCAGGAAGGGAGAGGGCTGTCTCTGTCTGCAGCACGTGGGGTGAGGGCTGTGGTATGCAGGGCTGATTTCCCAGTGGCGATTTGTCACTTGGAATTCAGGCCCGCATGCCGCTGCCCCACTCATTGAGAGTCCTGTTTGCAGAGAGCGGTGTGCCACTGCGCGAGGGGGCCTGAATCCCAAAGCCCCACTTGCCGCAGCTGTGGCTTGGCGGGGTTTTCCCCCTCTGGTCAGGTGGCCGGCGGCAGATTGGAGTCCCCAGACGTGAGGGAACCCCTGTCTGGATCTGGACCTGGGGGCTGGCAACCCTAAATAGGGCTGAGGTCTCTTAACTCTCTATGTTTATTTTACAAATTACAGTTTATTGCGCAAACACAAATTCACAGTTTTGAGAACTGTAAAACCAAGCATCTGTGATAATATTTTCTAGGTAGAAAAATTGCCCAATAATCTTACAGAAACCTCTGGAAGAGCATGACATTGTGAATGGATTAATGGCGTGAATATATAGCCTCATAAAAAACTAATCCTTATTTCATGATGAATAACCTTTGGATTATAATAAATAAATAAATTATAATGTATCTTAAAACAGAAAACTATCTTTAGATAGATTTTTTAAAAATGTATATTTTAAAAAATCAAGTTTGAATTTTAAAAAATCTGATTTCAATTAAAAATCTGATTAATTTAAAAGTAATAATAATTGTTTTTAATCCACCCTGCATTCTCGGCTCTCGTTATATTCAGTGGGTCTTCATTGTCCCCAGTGGGCTTTCCTGCCATTTGTATTAGCATTTCCTGCCATTATGCCCCATGGGGGACTGTTCAGGAATCATGACTGTCTTTTCCCCCCAACCAAATGACACAAATATTGCAGTGGATTGAGTGAGGCCTGTGTACTAAAGAGCCAGGCTTCAAGCAAATTAGATCAAGGGGGTAAATTTAATGGACCCCTGAAAAAGCTGCCCGAGCAATCTCTCTACCTCTACCAAGGAGGGAGGAAAGGGAACTATGGCTCGTCCCAAAAGGTGATTGTCTGGAAGCACTCTGTGCTCCTCCTTTGCGAGGATCTGATTGGAAAGGAGAAATGCCATTGCTCGAGAAATCAGTAGAATCAAGGAAGAACACAAACACATGCTGTAGCCCGGTCGCAGCGTATAAACTCAAAAACAATACAAATTTCTTTGGGGAGGGTAGTTTTATTTCACTAAGAATCTCAGATTCCTAATACTGTTTGAAAAGATCACAGTAGTGAGTTTCGACTTGTGTATTTCATTATGCACATCCCTATGGATCCCCCCTCATTTGCACACCTCTGCTGATTACCCTCCTCATTTTTCCCCACTACCACCCAGCTGTGCAGCAGTGGGCAGAGGAACTGGAGGTAGGAGGCCTGGTCTCCCTACATGTTTTCCTAGTTTGGATTTCAGTAGAATCATAGAATTGGAAAGGATCTCCAGGGTCATCTAGTCCAACCCCCTGCACAATGCAAGAAATTCACAAATACCTCCCCCCCCCACACCCAGTGACCCCTGTTCCATGCCCAGAAGCTGACCAAAAAACCCCCCAGGGTCTCCAGCCACACTGGCCTGGAGAAAAATTGCTTCCTGACCCTAACATGACGATCAGCATTTCCCTGGGTACATGCCACAAGAACTAAGCACTGAGGCAACTAAGAGCTGTGTGAACTAAGGGCCACAAGAACTAAGCACTGAGGCAACCTTTCCTGCCCTCCCTCTCATGATCTGCCTAAGTTCACAGAATCAGCATTGCTTCACATGATCTGGACACTACACTTCTGTTGATACAGCCCCAAATCACATTTGCCTTTTTAGCTATCGCATCACACTGCTGACTCATGTTCAGTGTATGGTCTACTAAGACCCCTATATCCTCTTTGCACATACTACAGGCCAAGACAAGTCTCCCCCAATCTATAATTATGCATTTGATTTTTCCTACCCAAATGCAGAACTTTACATTTATCCCCATTGAAATTCATTTTATTTGTTTTAGCCCAGTTTTTCCAGTAAATTGATCCTCTGGATGTGGAAGATCTATCCTCCTGAAGCTTCGGAATTACCTCTAGGTGTGCTAAGAACTCCATGGTGAACACACTTGCCAAGCAAATTTACCTTGTTTGAACTCCCTCGATTACATATAAGGCAAGCTTCTGACTGGATCACCTTGATATTTCATGGAGAAATTCATTGCAAACATAGTACCATTCTTGGGTATTACAGCTGCATTTGCCCAGTTCAAGAGCTGAATCTTCTCCTTTACCAGAGAAGAGGCAGTATTCCCTGGGTCATGGTCCTTTGGGTCAGTAAACTGAAGCATAGCCACTTGTTCCTGTTTTGTGCTTACATGTACATAGTTTATTTTTTTATTTAGTATACTTTTATCCTGCTTTCCTGTTTAATGGGGACCCAAAAGCACCTTACCAAAATATTTACATAAAACACAATAAAACATAACATCCAACCCAGGGCTCTATTGCATTCTCATTTGCCTTGCTTGTAGATTCCTGTTTCTTAGGGGCGGGGTCTGTTCTGCAAGTATTTTGCTCCCTCTAGTGGTTGATGCGATATTGCATCAGTTTATGAATGGCATATCCCCTTGCAGATTTAAACTGCAAGTTGTTATGCCAGACACAAACCAATGTAATATCAGGCCACTTCATACAACTATGTGTTCTGGAGCTGGATTTCTGATTCTTGGGGTGACGTCTGTTATAGAAGCTGTGCTGGTACAGGTATTGCACTGTATTGGTGTTAGGTGTTTATCATAAGGTCAGTTTGCGACTGCCCGAGGGAAGAAGAAAAGCATAACCTGGAAGCACAATCATTCACTTTGTATGAAGGCTTTCAGATAATGTGTTTAGTCATTTTGGAAGGTATAAATTAAGCACCAAATGTGTCTTCCTTGCTGCTGTGTGGGCATTGTAGCATGAAGAGGAAATGGGCCATTGTAGAGCTAATGTGGGAATGAAGTCTGCCCTTATTGTGGAAATGAAGCCCTTAAGAGACACTAGCAATCACTTCTTAAAATTTGTCTGCATCTTTGAGATGACACTGATTTTTTAAAGCTTTCTTTAATTACATAGGAACTAAGTTTTTACAGGATGATACGAAGACTATAAACAAATTGTCCAAACTTTTACTTGTATCCAGCTTGTTCCTTTTTCAGACTTCTCCTGTATCCTTGATAACAGCCAACTGGTTATGACTGAAAGTAGTCTGTCTTACACTGACTCAACATGCTGCAAAATTTCTATAAAACTGCCACAAAGCACAGTCCTGGAAAACACCATAAGACAAGCATATTAATCACAAGATCCTTCCCCAAATATTAAAATTTTTACTCACATGCTGGTTCTAGTGGGGGTGGGGTGGGCTCCACACCAGCTTGAGCAGACTCTTGAAAATACGTTTCTCTGTTTCCCAATTCAAAGGCTGTTTTTGATCTTTTGAAGCCCTAAATTGTTTAGGACTAGGATATCTGATGGTACTGTCTCCAACCATGCAACCTTGGCCATGATCTGAGTGTAGATATGGGCGATTGAACAACAACAAAAACCCTGATCTGTGTGCCTGCATTAGCAAAGGTGAGGTAGATGTTACAATGGGACAGAGCCTTTTCTGTCACCTTTCCCCCGAAACAGATTAATTGTCCGTCCCAACAGGTCTTTCAGATTCCCTTCATTTTGATCTTCCAGAAAGTTGTGAAAAATTAATCCGACTTCTTAATTCTGCTTTAAAAAAACAACAACTTTTGTTCACTTTTGAATTATTGCTTTTATTCTGCTGTTGGCTACTCTTTTAGATTTTCAATAAAATATTTTAAAAATGTTTACAATGTTTCGATGCATTGTTGTGAGTTGCTGTGTGTGCTGTTTGTAGGAGACAAAGGCAGGACTGCTAATTCCTTGGGTGTAAAAAACATCTAATTATGTGGCTTGCATGAGCCAGTATGAGTACTCTCTATGGGAACAAATGTCAAAATTCCTCCCTCTCCTGCCAGAAGAACACCGTGACAAGGCTAGGAAGATACAGAAGGAGGAAATGCTCTGATAGAAACAAATCATTAATCCCGTCAAACATGCGCTGGACACTTCCTCTAAAACAATGTCCTCTGCGGTGGCTCTTTGTCGCCACTCTTGGCTTCGTATGACCTCATTACAAACCAATACCAGGGCATATATAGAGGACTTGCCCTTTGATGGCCTGGGGCTATTTCTTTCCACCACTGATTCAATCTTACAGGATATGGATAAGAGCTTGAAGGTGTCTAGAAGCTTGGGGGTCTCCCCCTCGTATCAATCTCAGAGGTCCAGGAAATGGTCCCATTTAACAGCCCCACATCATCGCAGATCATACATGCTTGCACGCTTTAGTGTTTTGCCATCAGAGGTGCTTTTAGGGAAGTACCGCCAGATACCATATGTAGACATACTTTGTCCTTGCTCTCTAAAAGATATAGAATCCACTACACACACCGTACTTCATTCCCCCTCTACAGTGATACCCGATCTCGTTTTATTACTCCATTTCTAGAGGGTAAGAGCTGGCACTCTGATGTCTCAGTTGTTCACTTTCTTCTGTTTAACTCTAATTGCGAAATAATGGAGGCTGTTTGCAAAATTTTTAGATTATGCAATCAAAAGACGAGGCTTGAATAGCCAAGTGTGACATCTTATTATTTTCCTGTATTTCCATGATGTTTTGTGCTTTCATGCCAATAAAGGTTTTGTGTGTGTGTGTTTAAGTCGACGGCTGTATGGTAGATAATCTCCAGAGGATGCCTGGAAAGCTAAACACAGCCAGTCATCCCTCAGATCCCAGTACGTTTCTCGGACAAAGTTTCAGTTGGCACCTCAGCAAAGCAAGTTCGAGACGGGCAAGAATGCCAAACAGAGTCTTTGACTCCCCCGCTATGGGTCAGCTGCAACCCTCCCCCCCAGTCATACCTACTGTAATTAACTGTAAATATCTGGATGATCCAAGGCAAAACACATATAATGCATTGACTTTTTGTCTTGTATTTCGTTCTTTTTTAGGGTGAGTAGATAGTATATGACAGTACCTCCCCATACTCACATTGTGTCCCAGACAGTAGTTTGGCTCACCTGCCCCTGTATCCAACCCTTCTCACTGTCTACTTTGGTTGTCTGGTGGTCTTGAAAGTCTCAGGCAGAGATTTTTTCCTGAGATCCCTTAATTGGCAATGGTGATGATCAGATCTGGCACTATAATAAAGACGCCGCACACATGCTACAGTTCTTTGAGAAATCTTTCATCTTTGCAATCTTCATACTAGCTATCAGAAGCCAGATCATTCTAAAGATACCCTGAGAGTTTTCTGGCACTGAATAGTCATGGTTTCAAAAGACCAGCTCCAAATGGTTTTGTGGGCTAAACATGCACGCTTCCCCACCCTTGCCTGCCTTTTTAATGTGTTGATTTGAAACTGATAAACCTGCAACATGTTGGTAGATGCAAGATGAATTGGGAGGGTTTGCAGCATTAGTTAGGAAGTTTATGAACATATTACCTAGTAATCCCTAGGCAATTGTGAAAGACTCATTTTTTCTAGATGTTTTTGTCCATGGGTTGAACTTCAAACGAGGTTATATGTACCTTTTTGATCCCTTTAATCTATGTTTCCTGCTGTATATTATGACTTTCTTTGGAAGGCATCACGAGGCGTGTTCCATTATTATAAGATAAAGCCAAGGAAGGTACTGACTGTGTTTAATATTTATGAAACTGCTACATTGTTGTTGTAGATAATACAACACATAATAGGAGCAAGTCTCTAGAGACAAGGAACAGAGTTATATGCTGAATCATTCAAGGATTATCACAGTATTGGTTTGAATACATAGCTAAGTCTGTTATTAGACCTTTCAAGTCTTCATTTATTTTTAAGGCCTGTTATTTCGATGTCGTTCCAAAACACCTGGACCAAAAGAAATGTTGTGGTTCCTGATGGGACAGGCATCCAACTTGCACCTCCAAAAATCTTAAAGGAATCTGTGGCCATAATCATGTTTCTACTGGCAAAGAAGGATTTCAGAAGTATCTCACATGACAACATAGAAGTGGAGAAGGTCCACAGATGAGTAGTATTTGGAAGGCAGGAATTTGTCTAGATATGAGTAGTGATTATTTACATTGCGGATATTTCATGCAAGAACACATGATATCTGGTGGGGGTTGTACCACTACATTGATGTTGCCTGCATATGACCCCCAAAGCCCCCAGAATCTGGAGAAGAAAGAGTTTTCCAGTACCTTGTTTCTCCTCCTTCTGTCTATTACTTGGCTCACTGCAAGTGTGCATCCATATATTCATAAATAGTCTTCAATCTTATCAGCATACAAAAATACAATCTTGTCTTAAATATAACAATAATGTATGTCGTTACAGATGATGATGGACGAAACTCTCCAGAATATCTTCCGTTTCGTGAGACTTCCTCTACATCAATCAACGATAAGTTGTCTTCCTCAGTTCATAGACATTCCATATGGATTCAGTGGCATTCACAGAAGGGAATTGTTCCTTCTCCTTACTCTTCAAAGCATAATACATATTCACAAATGCGGGCTGATCAACTGATCAATAGGTTGATCAGCCTGCATTTGTGAATATGCTTGGAAGAGTATTGGAAAGGAGTGAGGCTCCCTTTGAGGAAGATTGATGAATCTGCATGGAATATCTGTGAATCAATGAAGACACATCTTGATGTTGGAGGAAGTTCTCACGAAACGGAAGATTGACTCCGGAGAATTTCGTCACAGCTTCTCAGAGCTCAGCTGGGTCAGTTGATCTCCAGATGACAAAGATCAGTTCTGGAGAAAATGGCTGCTTTGGAGGGTGAACCGTATGTCATTATACCTTACTGAGGTCCATCCCCTCCTGAGGCTCCACTCCCAAAACCTCCAGATATTTCCCAACCCAGAGCTATCAACCCTAACCAGGGCTATTTTGGGGCAGGAACGGAGTTCCGGCTGGCTTCCAAGTTGGCCACACCCAGCAGGAACTCATTAGCATAATAGGCCACACCCAACAGCAGGAACTCATTAGGATTGGCTACATTAGGGGTGTGTGGCCTAACATGCAAAGGGGTTCTTGCTACAAAAAAAGGCCCTGGGTAAACAGAATAAGAAGTAAAAGGTGGGTGTGGCTGGATGAGCACACTTCTGGTAACATGGGGGTGCGGCCTAATATGCCAATGAGTTGTGCTGTCAGGGGTGTGGCCTAATATGCTAATGAGTGTCTGCTGTTGGGTGCGGTCTATTATGCTAATGAGTTCCTGCTGGGCTTTTTCTACAAAAAAAGCCCTGACCCTAACTATGAGTGAAGGTGGTCCTTCAGATGATGGCAGTGGTAAGTGGGGTGGAGAAGGAAGAAGGGAAGAAGACAGCAGAATTCTTTTCTAGATGATTGTATAATCTGAGCTAGTGAAAAGTTCATGTTTCCAATGCTCGATTTGGTAATGTACTGCACAGTGCAAGCAGCTGAAATCCAAGAACTGAGAGTATATGAGCATTACTAATTGCCTCGATTCATTTCAGCACCAATTGAGACCACAAAATTACTTCAGCAATTCTTGTACAGAAAAGGGGGCGTAACATCCCAGCAGTCACTTCCTGTCCTTTCTAGTTGCCTGCCTCCAGTACATTTAAGAATCCTGCTTCCCAAATTAATTAGTGCATTTCGAAGACTGTGGAGATCTTGTTTAAAATTAATTTCTATTCAGCAAGAGGTCCTTTTAATCAATTCACCCCTGGTGAAATCTGCCTTATCTGCCATCAATAATAAGAGCTGGCTATCATTTCAGATAGAATGCCTTTAAAAATAATCTAGCTATGGCTTGTGACCTAAATTACCGTTAAAAGCCCTACTTAATTAGAAGACCTTTAGAATACTTTCCCCCAGCAAAATCATTTCAGTACTCAACCAATTACTTTGCTGGTGTCATTCTAAACACTTTTGTGTATGTGAGTGTTTCAGATCTTGCGCTTTTGTTTTATTATTGCTGTTTATCATTCCAGTATATTCCACTGGAAAAAAAATCTAAAAACAAGTGCTAGTTCCATTGGAATTGACCCAGTTGGCATGAGCAAATGTTTTCTTGCTACCATAGAAATGGGAGGGGGGGAAATTAGAGCACATTTAATAGACTCTGGCCCCGGTCACACGGGCAGGAAACTGCGGGGGGGGGGAAGCATGGCAGTTTGCCCCGGGGCAAACTACTGTGCGGTAAAGTGATCAGACCTCCCGTGGAGGTACCGTGGAGGTTCCATGGGAAGGGAGAGGTGCCGATCGCATGACAATCCCACACGCAAAAAAGAAGCGCGCGGTGCGGCAAACTGGATTTTTTTTTTCGTGTACACCACGACTGCGCATGCTCCGTTGGGTGCTTGTGCGCATCCACGGAGACTTGGGAAAAAAACAACCTTTTTTGCAAGGGGACATGGGCGGGCGCCGGATGCCTCCGGAAACGCAATCAGATGCCTGCCCTTGCCCCGCAGTTTCTTATTTTTGCTGCGTGTTTTCGGCGGGAAGCCTCGGTTGCGTCACGGAAGTGCTACGCTTCCCAGATGTGCTGGTGAGATCGCGCCCGGAAACTCCGCTTGTCTTCCATCGCTCTAGCGTGGCTAATGCTCCGTGTGACCGCAGCCAAAGAAGGGATTCTGGGGTGAATCCTTGCACAGAACTGTCATTAAGAGCAGTGACTTATTTAAGTTAACCATGTCAACTGTCGGCTATGCCACAGTGGTAGAGCCCACACTTTGCATGCATCTGGCATCTTCAGATGTCGTTTTTTAAAAATCGGATCAAGTTAACATTTTGTTATGTCCGCTGACCGCCACCAGGGGCCAGCTAATACCCCAGAGCTTGACTCTGTGAGAACAATGGGGACTAGGCTCCTAGTCTCTCCACTTGGGAACCAATAGGACCGTGGCGGGAGATTTAAACCCACCAACGGGACCTAGGGGGAGTCCCCAGGTGTGTATATAGTTGGCCAGCCGGCCGTTAGTCTTCGTCTTTGTTGTGTACCAGTAAACCATGCTGATCACTACATCAGTCTCAGTGGTTCCTACATGCGCCTAACCCACTACACTTCACATTTCATTAGCAATCCACATAGATTTCAGGATGGGAGAAGGCTATTGTACCATTCCTTCTGTGATATCCTTTCGTAGTTGAATTACAAAGGGAATTATTGCACAGTAGTTGCTTTAAGCCTTTTCAGTTCTCCTTTGAGTATTCATGACATTCCCTGGAAAGTTACTGTTTGAGGACTCTTAACAGTACATCCTGTCTCTGGTATAAATATGGAATATGAACAAATACGTAATATAATCTCATGCAAACTATTTCACAAGTCATAACTTTGTGAATTGACTTGTAGTTCAGGCTGAGTCTATCTGGACCCCATTAAAATATACCTGTTCGGCTCCTGTACATAAGTCTTGCTTCTTGGTGGCCGACTGTAGCCAAGATGGAGCCAATAGGCAGCTACTGAGGTGTGGTGGTTAGAGTGTTGGATTTAGACTAGGGTGATCTATGTTCAAATCTCTGCTTCCTGTGAAACTTACTGGTTAACCTTGGTCCAGTCAGTCTCTCTCAGCCTAACATAACTCATAGGGTTGTTGTGAGGGAAGTGGAGATCTATGTATGCCACTCTAAAGGCTGTATGGAAGGAGGATGGGATAAAAATGTACTAAATAAATATGTGTGTCAACTCACCTGGAACACAGTTCTGGTCCACCGAAGTCTTTTAATTTGTACATAATTAGTGAATAGAGCAAAAGTCTCTATTTGCTTTGGAGCAGGGCCAAGGAATCTCCCTACACTAATTTTGGAAAACTTATGTATCAGCCAAAATAGACAAATACTGAGATAGATGGGCCAATAGTCTGAGTCTGCATAAGGCATATCCAATATGTACTCTCTTTTACTGCTTCTGGAAACTTGCAAATATTGTGGTTCAATTCAAAGTGAGCTATAAAGGCCTAAATAGCGGGGGATCCCCTGATTTTTCTGGCTCCCCCCAGACCTGGCTGGTGGTGGTGGGGGAAGCCCTGCCCCCAACAGTCCATTCCATGGCCTTGCTTGAAAAGATCAGGGATGTGTGCACTTGCCTTGCAAGCGGCAAATTTGCCACTTGCAAGGCAGATGTGCATGGCGGCCACTTGTTTGAAGCGGGGGCTGCCCAAGCCTGCTCTGCAAGTGACAAACTCGCTGCTTGCAAAACAGGCCTGAGTGGGGCATGCTTGTTTGAAGCGGGGGCCACCAGAACCTGCCCTGCAAGTGGTGAACTCGCTGCTTGCAGGGCAGGCACGTGTGGTGCCCGCTTGAAAAGAGTGGGAGCCACCCAAGCCTGCCCTGCAAGCAGCAAACTCACTGCTTGCAGCCACTCTTTTGAAGTGGCAGTTGCCCGCTCCTTGCCAGAAGCAGAGCTGACCCAGCTGAGCTCTGAGAAGGAGCAGGAGATACAGCTGCTAGAGGGGTGAGTGTTTTTTACTTACTTTCAGCTGAGGTGATTTAGCTGAGAGGGTACTGTGTTTGGGAGTGTGTGGGTGAGTTGTGAGTTGTTGCAGAGTCCTGGCTGCTTGGGTGTGAAAGGGTCATTGTTTGACTGTAATTGAGTGCCTGGGTGAATTTGAATAGCTGCTGGCCACACCCTTCTGCACGAGCCGAAGGGTGAGAACCATAGGGCTCTTGGCCTGTGGCTCTTAGCCTAGGGACTCTGTAAGAAGCCCAGAAAGAGCCAGAAAGCCAGCACCCTACTCTCCTTGGGTTCCTAGGAAGGTAAGTAGATTTCTACAAGGAGAACCACATAAATACAAAGGGTTTTAAAAGGGGGATTATGTATAATTATTATTTTAAAAGCAATTATGAAGCCAGAATGCTAGCAGGCGCTTGGGGGCTATCCAGTGTTTTGCACAGTGTCACATGTATGACTACAGTGTCACATGTATGACTATCTGCCCACTGGACAGAAGTCTTGGGTGTGTGCCTGGTGCAAGGAGCTCTTGGTTCTCAGGGAACGAGTTTGCTCCCTTGAGGCCAAGGTGGCAGACCTGGAGAAGCAGAGACAGTCAGTTAGACGCATGGAGGAGAGTCTCGGGGACTTGTTAGATAAGTCCCCCTCTGAATATGGCAGCCCTGCCGCTGTCAGGGAGCATGAGGGTTGAGGGGAAACAGGGCACCATTCCCGTTAAATGGTTGGGGGCAGGGGTCATTTCGTAGAAAAAGAGGTGTAGGAGCTCATTAGCACAACTCATTAGCATAACTTATTTGCGTATGCCACACCCCCTGACATCACCGGAAGTCTGTCAGAAGGCATCACCCACCGCTCAGGCTCCACTGGACTGTTTTGGATTGCTAGGTATTGGGGGAGGGAACGTGCAGATCTGTCCTCATCACAGAGGAGGGAGAGCTTGTACCTGAATAAAACTTGGTCTTAAAGGTGCCACTGGACTCTTTTGGGCTGGGGGGAGCTCTGCAACTTACCTGGCTGCTTCTTGCTCTGACTGAGGGCTGCTGGGAGCAGGGGGTGGGGCTTGTTGTATGTGCCCGCCCCCTGGGCTCTTTACCGCTGGAGCTCCGCTCCTGTGCGCTCCTGGAGGAAATGACTCCTGGTTGGGGGAAAGTGGGGAGGGCATGCGTGCATGGTGCTGTGTCCCCGGCATGATGACATCACTCTGTGTGACATAATTGCATCGGGGACGGCCCCTCCCCCTCCTGGCACCCCCCAAATACCCTCGCTGGGGAGAAAATGGAACCTGGCAGCCCTAGTTCCCCTGGAGTAAAATGGCTGCTTTGGAAGATGGATTCTATTGTACCCTGTTGTGGTCCCTTCTCTCCCCAAACCCCACCCTCCCCAGGCTCCACCTCCCAAACCTCCAGGTATTTTCCCTACTCAGAGCTGGCTTTCCTATTTACTTGGTATGTATGTTACCGTCTTTTAGATGCTTAATTTACCTGTGCTTTCAGTTTTCACTCCATGAAATTGCTGAGCGGTCGGGTTAGAACGGATAAAAGGAAGTACTTCTTCACCCAAAGAGTGATTCACACGTGGAATTCACTGCCACAGGAGGCGGTGGCGGCTACAAGCATGGACGGCTTCAAAAGGGAAGTAGATAAGCATATGGAGCAGAGGTCCATCAGTGGCTATTAGCCACAAGGTATAGATAGGGGCTCTGGGGCAAGTGATGTTCTGTCTTCTTGGTGCTTGGGGGGGTCAACAGTGGGAGGGCTTCCAATGTCCTGGCCCCACTGGTGGACCTCCTGATGGCACCTGGTATTTCTGGCCACTGTGTGACACAGAGTGTTGGACTGGATGGGCCTTTGGCCTGATCCAACATGGGCGTCTCTTATGTTCTTATGTGTATCTTAGGGGCAATCAGTTTCCTAAAACGTTTGTGGTTTGGCTCCTAGAATCTGTTGTTAATTTTAAAGGCTTTTTGATTGATCTTCACCTTGAGTGCCTTTGTGGCTGAAAGGTGGGTTAAGATGTTTCTGAGTAGTGTGAGGGAGGTAAAATAAAAGTTGCACAGATTTGTCTGCCCAAGAGTACAGAATCATGGGCACTAAAAAGTGTCCTTACTATCCAGCATAAAATTCAGTAAAAGTCAAAACCAGTAAATGCACATCACCTTACAAACATTGCAGAACCTAACCAGAGAAGGTTGTTTAGGTCATTCTTTAGGGTGAGGAGTTACTACTGAGGAAGCTGATACTCTCACCAAGGTCAGGCAGATCTTGAAGGAGACCTCCAACAATAACTGTTTGGTTTTAACTGGGCTGGCAAGTGGGTATTTATAGAAAGAGACAGACCTTGAAGTTAGTTTCACTAGAATTTCTAATTACCTCCATCCATTTGGTCATTTGGTTGAAAAAAACAGCAGATACTCTTAAAATATGCTTTGGTTTTGTAGTGTTGGGTCTATTCAGTTTTGAATACAATCTTGCTGAGAATCTTGCTGCTCTTGACCCAGCCAACAAGGAAGATAATTTCCTGGAAGACTATGAGATCTACGCTTTCCAAAGGCGAGGTTGGTGCTTTATAGCTGAAAGTAACAGATGGAAATATCTCTAGCCAACATGTATGCTTACTTACCCTCCTTAACCTGCTCCAATATCCTCAAGTACTTTGTCTGACCATCCCTTCCGAAGCTTGTAATTGATGCTCTCTGGATGCTTATGACATTGACTGTGGATTAGAAACATCAGGGCTATTTTTGGGCAGGAACGTACAGGAACGGAGTTCTGGC
>NW_015168701.1:80507-89409 GCF_001447785.1 Gekko japonicus
CCCATCCTCCTCTTGCTTTTTATAAAGACCTAGATAACCGCAGATAAATAAGACACTGAGTTCAATTAACACTGCCAAATCTGATGCCTTCATGGTCATCTTCCCTTGGTGTTCTGGGTGCCTGGTCAACTGCTTCTCTTAGGGATCATGCAAATTAATGCACTGAAGGTTTGGGAGGCGGGGTTTTCAGGGGGGGAAGCCTCACAATGAGTAACTTGATGACAGTCCTTTTTTCTTTATTTTACTTTCCTTACACATCTCATCCTACTTCAGCATGGAAGATCCTCACCTTTTAAAAGTCACAACTGCCTCATGAACCTCACAGTGCCAACACTGAGGTGGTAGGAAAAAGTTTACACTTCTGATTCAGCAGAAAGTGCAATTGTGAGGTATTTCTTTTGCAGTGAGAAGTAGATCAGGCCTAATCCAAATGCTTCTCCCATGGATATGCCTCATACTATGCACACAATGTACTGGTCTGTAGACATTTTGTGTATACAGGTCTAATGTGTTTAGAGGGGAAGTGGGACCAAGCTTCCTGGTTGTGTCCAATTCTCAACTGGACATGCTGGCCCCAGTACATTCTTCATTGAGTATGCTGGCCCTGTCCTTCACTTATGAATAGCCATAATAACACATACCTCTTCTGAATAGCTGTTCAGTAAATTTTGCCCTCTTGTTGGCAGAAAATAGATGCAGCATTGTCTATGGATGTTGTATCTCTTGAATGTGTGTGTGTGTGTGATACATATATTGTGTAATATGTTCAGCTGTTTTATGTTTTTTAAAATTATTTAAGTTATTTAAATATCTTTCTTACTAGGACTCGAGGCAGTTTACATTCAATGAACAGTGCAATAGTGTTAGGCAGGGGTCATTTCGTAGAAAAAAGGTGCAGGAGCTCATTAGCCTAACTCATTAGTATTACTCATTAGCATATGCCACACCCCCTGACTTCACCGGAAGTGTGTCAGAAGGCAACGCCCACCACTAGACTGTTCTGGATTGCTAACTTTTTTGGGGGGAGACGTGCAGATCTGTCCTTGCAGAGGAGGGAGAACTTGTGCCTGAATAAAACTTGGTCTTAAAGGTGCCACTGGACTGTTTTGGGCCGGGGGGCCGGGCGGGGGGAGCTCTGCAACTTACCTGGCTGCTTCTTGCTCTGACTGAGGGCTGCTGGGAGCAGGGGGTGGGGCTTGTTGCATGTGCCCACCCCCTGAACTCCTTACTGCCGGAGCTCCGCTCCTGTGCGCTCCTGCAGGAAATGACCCCTGGTGTTAGGGTTATAGAACCAACCAGAAATCTAAAAAACAGAACTGAAGTGAAGCATAGGTATCAATACGACATATTAGATGATGCAAAATTACATAGTAGGATCCTGCTTACAGCAAACTATACACAATAGTAAAGACCATAGTCCCTAATAATTTATCCAAGTAACAGTGAAAAATTCTCTTGAATAAATTCAGTTTTGCATCGTTTGCAGAAAGCCAGGAGCGTGGGTGCCTTCCTGACCTCCTCTGGCAGGTCATTCCACAAGGTGGGGGCCACAATGGAGAAGGCATGTGTACAGGCAGTTGTTGGTTTTGCCTATTGTCAAGTTGGCAGCTGCAGAAGACCCTGCTCCAATGAGCGAAGCTGTTGTGGCAGAGCATAGGGGGAGAGGCAGTCTGGCAGCCACGAGGGTCCAAGGCTATGAAGGGTGATATATATGATATATATGTATATAATTCAGCTGCGCATGCTTATGCCCATTCCTGACACTAAGGTAAAGGTTCCCTTGCTCGAAAGCCAGTCGAGTCCGACTCTAGGGTTGCGGTGCTCATCTCCGTTTCAAAGCCGTTTCAAAGCCGCTGTCCGAAGACGTTTCCGTGGTCATGTGGCCGGCATGACTAAACACCAAGGCGCACGGAAAGCTGTTACCTTCCCACCGAAGTGGTCCCTATTTATCTACTTGCAATTTCTTGCTTTCGAACTGCTAGGTTGGCAGGAGCTGGAACTAGAGACGGGAGCTCATCCCGTCTTGCGGCACCCGGGTCTCGAACTGCTGAACTACTGACCTTCCACAGCCTGCAGTTCAGCATCTTAACCACTTGATCCACCACAGCTCCTCGATATATATGATAGATAATACTTTATATTGAGACCTGTAACTGATGGGCAGCCTGTGGAGTGACTGTAGAATGGGAGTAATACGTGTGCTCCATCTAGCTCCAAATAATAGCCGAGCCACAGCATTATGCACCAACTGGAGTTTCCAAATTGATTTTGAGGGGAGATCAATGTATAGTGCATTATAGTAGTCTAGTCTTGATGTTACTGTGGTGTGGATCCAGGTGGGCGTATCAGCCATATCAAGGTAAGGGGCTATTTTATAAGCTAAGCTGAGTTGGAAGAAAGCCCTTTTTGCAGCTGTGTTAAGTTGCTTCTTCAGCAGTAATGTTGGGTCCATTATAACGCTGAGACTCTTAACTGAGTTGGCAAGAGCCAGCTGAATCCCATTAAAAGTGGGGTGCATAATGTCCTACAAGCAGGGGTCATTTCGTAGAAAAAGAGCTAGGGGAACTCATTAGCATAACTCATTAGCATATGCCACACACCCTGACATCAGGGGCCCGGCGGTGGACCTGCAAGGCCAGCGGGAGTGCGATGAAGCCCTGCCAAGGCCCTCCCTGGCCCCAGGCAGGCAGGGGTGGGGAGAGGCAGGGAGGAAGCAACTTACCCTCCCTCTTCTCCTGCCTCCTCCTGGCTGAATGAGGGCTGGAAGCAGGGCGGCATGTGCCCCGCCCCCCTGCACCTCAACCGGGGGAACTGCGTTCCCCCACGTTCCCCCCCCTCGAAATGACCTCTGCCTACAAGACTTATGCCTTCCCAGCCAGCATTACTTCTGTCTTTCCATGGTTTAGTTTTAATTTGTTTACTCTTAGCCATTTAACCACAGCAGCCGGGCAGCGATTTAGGACTTCTACTGCATCACCAGGAGATATATATATCTGTTTTTCATCTGCATATTAATGACAGCCAACCCCAAAACTACAAATGATTTGGCCTAAGGGCTTTACATAGAAACTGAAAAGCATGGGGGATAGGATTGCACCCTGTGGAACCCCACAGAAGAGGTCCCACACAGATGATAACTGGTCTCCAATGGCAATTCTTTGGGTCTGGTCTCTGAGGAATTCTCTGAGGAATGACTTGAACCAGTCCAATATACAGCCCCTGGTGCCTGCTTCTGCCTCCAGGTGCCTCAATAATATGGAATGTCCACTGTATGAAAAGCGGCTGATAAATACAGTAGGAATAACAAGGAGGCCTTACCTTTGTTGACA
Organism: Gekko japonicus; assembly: GCF_001447785.1. Taxonomy (NCBI): domain Eukaryota; kingdom Metazoa; phylum Chordata; class Lepidosauria; order Squamata; family Gekkonidae; genus Gekko; species Gekko japonicus. The sequence goes on from NW_015168701.1 coordinate 83,837, forward strand.
TTTAGCTGGAGGTCATCGACTAAAGGCAGCAGAGCCATCTCCATCATATAGCTCAGTCTGAAAGCAGACTCTAAATGGTCTAGAGCAGAGGAGTTTTCCAAAAAGACCTGGAGTTGGTCTGCGTCTGCTCTCTCAACCACTTTGTCTAGGAAGGGCAGATTAGAGACTACGCAATAATTGGCCACATCATCTTTCTGTAGGGGTGATTATTTTAGTAGCGAATGGATAACTGCCTCTTTGAGTGGCTGAGGGAAGGTGCCCTGAGTTAGTGGTTGTTTTGTGTAGTGGTTAAGAGTGGCAGGACTCTACTCTGGAGTACTGGGTTTGATTCCTTCTCCTCCACATGAAACCAGCTGGGTGACCTTGGGTCAGTCACATCTCTTTCAGCCCCACCTACCACATAGGGTGTCTCTTGTGTGTGTGTGTGGGGGAAGGCAATTGTAAGCCGCTCTGAGAATCCTTCAGGTAGTGGAGTAAAAGGTAAAGGTTTCTTGCTCGAAAGCCAGTCGGATCCGACTCTAGGGCTGCGGTGCTCATCTCCGTTTCAAAGCCGAAGAGCCAGCGCTGTCCGAAGACGTTTCCGTGGTCATGTGGCTGGCATGACTAAACACCGAGGCACACGGAACGCTGTTACCTTCCCACCGAAGTGGTCCCTATTTATCTACTTGCAATTTCTTGCTTTCGAACTGCTAGGTAGGTAGTGGAGAGTAGGATATAAAACCAATTCTTCCTCTTCCTCCTCCTCCTCCTCTTCCTCCTCCTCCTTAGTATTTGTTGATGTGTGTGATAGACAATTTTGCATCGTTGTTTGTAAATCTGCCATAGTGAGTTGTGGCAGATTTGCTTTTAATTGAGGCAATCCTCCACTTTGGCTTGGGGAAGCTGTAGATATTTTTTTCTTGTACCTGATGCCATTATTGTCTTAGTCACTCAAGCCTTCAAATATTATTGTGTAATTGTATGTTAACTTAAAGTGTAAAAAATGTTTTTGTTTATTTTTGACTCAGTATTAATATAATTAAGTTTCCTCAGATAAACTTTTTGTTGTTTTTATTTATTTACTTATTTATTTTTGTTACCTATTTCCTCTCTAAATATTTGATAGTGCTCTATTTATAGTATCTAGTTTTTTTTAATCCAATAGACCTGGAGGCTTACAAGTCCTCCTGATTCTTCCATGGCTATGTCTGCTGTTGCAGCCGTGGAAAACCCTTTCATTTGAATGAGGGCAGCCAATGACAGGCTGTGCTGTGCAATGGCCCTGCCCATTTTCTGAAAAGCTTAGCTGGCACCAGAGGAAGTACGGGCAGGTGGCATGCCACTACCATGTTGGGGAACCCTTCCCTATAAAATTATGAAGGGCTCTTTTCTGTCTATTTGTTCTGAGGCTGATGCACCAATTTTATGTTTGATTTGATTTCTTGGGGGAGAATTGATTTCACCTACTGAGCAGGTGCAGAAGTTGCTGAAAGGTGGAAGGAAATGAAACTCCATGGCCAGGGCTATTTTGGGGCAGGAACGCACAGGAACGGAATTCCGGCTGGCTCCCAAGTTGGCCGCACCCAGCAGGAACTCATTAGCATAATAGGCTACACCCAGCAGTAGAAACTCATTAGAATTGGCTACATTAGGGGTGTGTGGCCTAACATGCAAAGGAGTTCCTGCTACAAAAAAAGGCCCTGGGTTTTGACAACAAACAAGGTTAACAGAATAACAAGCAAAAGGTGGGTGTGGCTGGATTACCACACTTCTGGTAACATGGGGGTGCGGCCTAATGTGCTAATGAGCTGTGCTGTCAGGGGTGTGGCCTAATATGCTAATGAGTTCCTACTGGGCTTTTTCTACAAAAAGAGCCCTGTCTCCATGGCCACAGAGGCTGCACAGTTGCAAAGCAGTCTGGTATGCTGTTCAAGCTGGATGGTAGTAGATCTGTGAGTACTCACCTAATGAGTGATGGAGCTGGTCAAAAATAGTACTTTGCCGTTAAATCCTTAGTATTTGTAATTGGCACAGGTTGCTGTTTGTGTTATTGTTTTAGTATATTACTATTTATTTTTGCATGTAACCTTGCATTCTCAATAAGGGGAATGGCAGGTTAATATATTTAATATAAACAAATGAAGAGTGACAATGCTAAGGGAAAGTTGGCCTGGTTTTGACGTAACATGACTCGTCTCTAGATTTTAAGTTCAGAGACATACTTCCTGGCTTTCCATTACAAAGTCTGCCAAGTAGTGGAGTATGGTGAAGCTACCTGGTAACACCATAGGCCAGTGTTTTGGAACAAACAGCATCTGACATATTGGAGTGCTGCCAGGTGGTGGTTAGGCAGTAGGGTTGCCAGGTCCCTCCTGGCCACCAGCAGGGGATGGTGGGGTAGGGTTGCCAGATCCAGGTTGGGAAACTCCTAGAGATTTAGGAATCGAGCCTAGGAAGGACGGGGACCTCAGTGCCATAGAGTCCACCCTCCAACCAGTGTTCCCTCTAAGCTGAGTTGGTGTGAGCTAGCTCACAGTTTTTTAGCCTCTGGCTCACACTTTTTTTGTCTCAGCTCAGGAAGGACAGCTCCAGAGCAAACTGATTTATGCAGTAGGCAAATCACTTGCTCACAACTTTAATGCCCGTAGCTCACAAGGTAGAATTTTTGCTCACAAGACTCCACAGCTTAGAGGGAATTCTGCCTCCAACGCATCCATTTGCTCCAGGGCAACTGATATCTGTTGTCTGGAGATGAGCTATAATTCCAGGGGATTCCCAGGTCCCACCTAAAGGTTGGCATCCTTATTAGGCAGTAATTTAGAAGTGCATATCAACCAAATGGTGCAAAGTTATATTGATTCTCTGTCTCTCACTGAACCCCCCTTTCTCTGACCATTTCCACACACGTGCAAATCATTGATGTTTGCAATGAGGCTTAATGTTGCTTTCTCTGTGCAGTTACCTGTCCATTAGGTTCCTTTCCTTTTTTGCGTGTGGGTAGGTTTTGTCACCTCGCACTTGTATTGTTTCTTCATTCTCCTCCCACCCCTTCTCTTCCCGTATAGCTCCCGGTGGGTTTTTTTTATGACAATTCAGTTTTTTAAACATCTGAAAAAAAGTGGAATTTTATAATTGATTTGATGGAAACTCAACATGTGCAGTGTTACCATTCAGCATGCTTCATAACGATTGAATAACACTGTTATGAATTGGTGTATCCAGTTCAATCACTGGCCATTTTCTTAGTTGGCAACTAAGGGGAAGCGGGGGACCTTTGAAATGACGGCAACTATCCTGCCTTTTTTTTTTGCAGTGTTATGATGTTGGCATATTACTGCACATGCACACAAAAAAGGAGGTTCTGTCACTGACAAAGTACATGACAACACAGCCGCGCAGCCCCTTTTCAAAGGAAGTGCGAAACACATGGGGAAGGTTGGATTCAAATTCAAGAAAAAAATTGTTGTTGTTCAGTCGCACAGTTGAGTCCGACTCTTCGCGACCCCATGGACCAGATCACGCCAGGCCCTCTGGTCTTTCGCCGTCCTCTAAAGTTGGCTCAATTTCATGTTCGTTGCATCGATGACACTGTCTAACCATCTCATCCTTTGCCGTCCCCGTCTTCTTTGACCTTCAGTCTTTCCCAGCATCAGGGTCTTCTCCAGTGAGTGCTCCCTTCTCATTGGGTGGCCGGAGTATTTGAGCTTCAGTTTCATTATCTGGCCTTCCAGGGAACAGTCAGGGTTGATTTCTTTGAGGATTGACTGATTTGATCTTCTTGCAGTCCAAGGGAGAAGGGAGCACTCACTGGAGAAGACCCTGATGCTGGGAAAGATTGAAGGTCAAAGAAGACGGGGACGGCAAAGGATGAGATGGTTAGACAGTGTCATCGATGCAACGAACATGAAATTGAGCCAGCAAAGGATGAGATGGTTAGACTGTGTCACAGATGCAACGAGCATGAAATTGAGCAAACTTCAGAGGACGGTGGAAGACAGGAAGGCCTGGCGTGATCTGGTCCATGGGGTCGCGGAGAGTCGGACTCGACTGTGCGACTGAACAACAACAACAACAAAATATATATTTATTTATTCATTCTCTGGCAAAGCCAACCAGACAGTTGGCTTGGGACGGCATGATGGGTCAGGCTCTCCAGGCAGAGGTCTTTCACATCACCTGATCCTTATAACTAGAGAAGCCAGGGATTGAAACTGAGACCTTCTGGATGCAAATCAAAGGATCTGCCACTGACCCACTTCCTAGGGTTGCCAGGTCTGGGTTAGGAAATACCTGGAGATTTGGGTGGATGGAGCCTGGAGAAGGCAGGGTTTGGGGAGGGGAGGGCAGGGACCTCAGTGGGGTATAATGCCATAGAGTGTAGCTTCCAAAGCAGCCATTTTCTACAGGTGAACTGATCTCTGTCACCTGGAGATCAGTTGTAATCCCAGGTGATCTCTAGCCGCCCCCTGGAGGTTATATACTATATCTTGAAAACACTGTAATTTTTAAGGAATATACATAAAATTCTATTTGAAATTACAAAAAAAAAATCACTTATTGACTGGTTTTTAAAGATGCAGTACAAGTACAAATTGAATTTAAACATATAAAGCTAAACCATAATACATGAGGTTAACCACATAGTATTAACTGTGGCAACGGATGTCCCAGGTAAATCTTCCAGGGGTGGGAAATGGTCAGTAAAATCAGTAAAAGTCAGTTTTTTCATCTTGGTAATTTGTCAGTTTTTTTAAAAAAAATGGTCAGTAAAGTCAGTATTTCTGTGATTTTTGTGAATGCAGTTTTGTGTTTTTCTGTTTTCATTACTGCATTTTTGGGGAAACATGATGACTTCCCAGTGAGAAGACAGATTGTTTCCAGTTTAGTTATGAAGTACTTTAAGGACTTTGTTCCTAAGAGTAAAATGATTTGGTGAAATCTTCCGCAGAGTATAGAAACATAATTAACCTCTTTAACATGAGACAATGAAAGTAGAGGTGATGGATATTGTGGGATTCAACATGGCACAGCTCATGCTAGGAGGAGTTGAGAAAGCAATGGAAGAAGAGGACAAGGGGAAAAATGCTTGTGGATGCAGTGCAGAAAACTGTTGAGAAACGAAAGAGTTTGTGAATAACTTTATTTATTTATTCAATTTATATTCTGCCCTCCCCGCCGGAGGCGGCTCAGGGCGGCTTACATAGAGATTAAACATATAGGTAACAAATTATATACAATCTTAAAACAAATAATAAAACTCTACATTATGATAAAGTGCTAGTAAGTGATCAGGTACTTATAACAATGCTTACAGAAGGCGGAACCAATACTAGTGTTGTAATCAGATGATCTATATTGGTGGTTGGCTCATTTTGGTCTCTATATTTAGGCAACAGCACAGGCTGTGGGTGGTAAGCCAAGGCCCAGGGCACTGTCACTTCTCAGTTATTTGATGTTATTTGGTTCGGCTCCTTAGTCGAAGGCCTGGTGGAAGAGCTCCATCTTGCAGGCCCTGCAGAACTATAAAAGACTAGCAGTAAAGCCCGTTGTGAAAGCAATACAACGGGATCTAGAAAGAGGCTCTGGGGCAGTGC
>NW_015168701.1:89744-95287 GCF_001447785.1 Gekko japonicus
AGTTTGAGGTGTGGAATGGAGTGAAGTCCAATCAGCTTCCATATGCAAAAGACCTTGAAACGCTGGGCGGGACTGCACAAAGCAGCCAGTCAACCCAGCCTGTGTCTTCTGAGTGGCAGTTCTTCCGGCCAAACACTAAAGGCGGGCATTTTAGAACGTTGGTCCCCACTACTGCTTTATTATAAGGGAGAGATGATAAGTTTGGATGCTTAAAAAAAAAGCTAGTTAGAGGATCTCCTCTCTTGGGTTTTTAGTCAGTAGTGGGTTCTTTACTTTCTCCCTTATATGTAGTTTTCCCCTCCCCCTTTTCTGTTGTAGTTTTTTGTAGTGTTAAAAAAATCAATAAAAAAATCCCCTCCGGGGGCTCAAAAAAAGAAAAGAAAGAAAAGGTCCCGAGGGCCCAATTTCTTCTGGGAGCTCATTCCACCAGTATGGAGCCACCACTGAGAAGGCCCTGGCCCTGGTTGTGGCCAGCCTGGCATCTTTAGGACCTGGGAGGCCACTCGATTTTGTGACCCTAAACACAGTGCTCTGTGGGGAACATGTGAGGAAAGGTGTTCCCTCAGGTATGTTTGTTTATGTTTATGTTTATTTGGATTTATATCCCGCCTTCCTCTTGATGGGCTCAGGACAGGTTCCAACAATATAAATACAGTCCAACAATATAGAACAACTCAATACAATTAAAACCACATTAAAACATATAAAACATACATATATGTGGGCCCCTGACCATAAAAGGCTTTAAAGGTCAGTACCAGGATCTTGAAGTGAATTTGGTATGCTATCAGCAGCCAGTGCAGTGCTTTCAGCACAGGCTGGATGTTGTTTGGCATAGGGAGGCCCATCAGAAGCCTGGCTGCAGCATTTTGCAATAGTTGTAGCTTCGGGATTTGGGTCAAGGGTAGCCCCATGTAGAGATCTGTCCTCACAGAGGAGGGAGAGCTAGTACCTGAATAAAACTTGGTCTTAAAGGTGTGACTGGACTCTTTTGGGCTGGGGGGAGCTCTGCAACTTACGTGCCCGTCCCCTGGGCTCTTTACTGCCAGAGCTCCGTTCCTGTGCGCTCCTGCAGGAAATGACCCCCCCGGTGGTATTCATTTTGCTAATTGCTATGCATAAATTGAGTAGAGTTTCAGTAGCTTGTGGGGAGGATTTCATAAGAAGAGGAAAGAGACTGAAATATTCTGTTGTCTTTTTTCTTTATATACAGTTTTTGTGTGTATGTGTGTATGATTGTGTGTGACCACAGAGGATGCAGCTTCCAACCAATTTAAGCTGTAGTAGGACTGATCAAAATTTTAAAAACAAAGTGCACTTTGGAATTCTGCTGTCTGAAATAAAAAGACATCTTGTTATGTAGGAATCTGAAATATAAAGGAACCTGTAATGGGTGAGAAGAATTTTGTTCCAAAATTTTGATCTGTGCTGAGTTCCGCTTCTCCATTCCAGAACTGGAGCATAGTTCCTTCTGCTCCCTTGAACCTTTTTAAACCCCTGAGAGCCAGTTTGGTGTAGTGGTTAAGTGTGCGGACTCTAATCTGGGAGAACTGGGTTTGATTCCCCACTCCTCCATTTGCACCTGCTGGATGACCTTGGGCAAGCCATAGTTCTGCCAGAGCTGTTCCTGAAAGAGCAGTTTGTGTCAGAGCTCGCTCAGCCCCACCCACCTCACAGGGTGTCTGTTGTGGGGAGGGGAAGGGAAAGGAGTTTGTAAGCCGCTCTGAGACTCCAAGTGAAGGGCGGGGTATAGATCCAATCTCCTCCTCCTCCTCCTCCTCTCTAAGTTATTGACATGCATTGATAAAGTGCTTTAAAAAAGGGCATGATCATACTTGTGAGTACATTGAGATTCCTTGGTTTCCCCACCCCCCCGTTATGCTCACATGCACTCCTGAAAAATGGGGAAACATTGTGTTAGCCAAACTGTACCCAGAGAAGGGAAAATTAGCTTTAAAAAGGGCTCCAGAAAAAGAATAACACTGCATTGGTCAGGCCTTGGCCTGGGCAGACACCTCTGGGCTATGCCAGGATACTGGGTGATATCTCCAGTGTTTGAAAGATCTTTTGTTTTGAGAACAATACGCTGCTGAGCTGGGGGAGATTGCACTTAATCAGTTTCTAAATCCAGCATGCCCTTCCTCTTCTTTCCTGAGATTTTCCAGTGTCATGGCTATACCCAGGTGCCTTTATGAGACTCCCCTTGGCACTTAGGCTGTAAAAGGAGGGGCCTATTAAAACAACTAAGTCCAAAATAAGAGGGGGGGGAGCTAGTATCCAAGGGGTCTTACCTAGAGGAGGGGCGGGGTCCTCACAACAGCGCAAAAAGTATCTTGATGCATCAGTATGCATGGTAAGATCAGTTACTTTGGGGGGGACTGATGAATGTCCTGAAGGGATGGAAAGGTATGGCAGGTTGCATGTGTACTGTATTATGTACAAAATCTGGAAAATTAAAAAAATGCAACTAAGAAGATAAATATTTTATCATTTCCCCCTCGAAGTCCAGCAATAGACCATGATGTCTTCCTTCTTAAATATTATGGCTAGTAACTATTGAGAGAGCTAAGTTCATGTACTCCATCCTAGATGTGCCCATCTATCTATTTATTTATTTATTTTGAACATTTTTACCCCGCCCTCCCTGCAAGCGGGCTCAGGGCGGCTTACAAGGGGCGCAAGCCCATATATAAAACCCAATAAAACAATAAAATCACATTTATAACAATAATAACAGTAAAACACAATGACAATAGTAAAGTGCTTTCAATCAAGATGGTCTTGAATGGTTATCTTCAGACCCGCCCCATTGCGGTCTCACTGTCCAGTTGATCATTCATACCAATCCACGTTGTTAATGTCACATGTGGCTGGGCATTCCCAGGGCGATCCCACGACCCAATAATATTGCCACCGTTGGTAGATGCTTCTAGGAAGCGCATAAGCAGGCAAGATCAAGACAGCCATACTATTCCCCAGGATTGGCTAGTCCAGGCAAATATCACCACTGAACAAGGATCTGTCTTTGTTTGCCTCTCATTGTCATTGATATGCTTTCCTTGATTAATATTATTAATCCATTTAAATTCTGCAGTTGTAAGCATATGCAAATAAGCAGTGACTGTTCTCCTTTTTTCTTTACCAATTTGTTAAATACTGGGTTCTGGACGCATTGCAATGATCAGCTCTAGTTTACTTAGTGATTTCAGGAATACAACAAGGACACCCAGCAGGCTTTGAGCCCTGCTTATAACGGATGCAGACCCCACAACCCACACACACACAAACACTTCCTAGAATAGGCTATTTACATTACAATGCATGCAGAACCCTCACACACACACACACTTCCTAGAATAGGCTATTTACATTACACTGCTTATCTCTAGGTCAATTCCAGGATCCTGGTCAGCTATTGTTCTTGGGGAGCAAGCTCGCCCAGTTCAAGGTCCACATTCAGGGATGGCTTAGGCTCAGTACATAACATAATTAAACCTTGAATACGAACATAAAGAAGGAGATCTCAAGGATCCCTTTAGTTCCCTCCTCCTTCATGCCATCACCTTCCTCCTCCTCCTGCTCACAATTGTCTCCCCTGACCACAAGTTCTTCCTCTGCCCCACTTGCAATTCATTCATTCATTCATTTTTATTACGGTCAGAGACCCATTAAACAGCATACAGAATCAAAAGCAAAAAGCATTACAGAGAAGAGACATCATGAGGAACATTGAGGAGGAGCTTACGCTTTGTAAATGCAATAAAGAAAAATTTGGCAACATTCCTTGATATTGCCATGGATTTGTCCTCCAATAGATGTTTCAGCAAAAGTTCCTCAGAGTGGATTACTAATTGTCCTTGGTGCCTGAATGACCTTATTATAGGTGTAATTAAAAGGGCTCTTTCTTCTGCATAATAAGAACACTGGAATAATATATGGAAAAGGGTCTCAATTGACTCGGAAGGGCATGAGCAAAATCTCAAATGCCTAGGGATGCATTGAAATCTTCCGGCATGAACTGCCGATGGAAAGGTGTCAAATCTAGCTCTGGAAAAAGCCCATCTGTGATTTGGGTTGGGAATATTGGCTAGCCACTTGCAATTGCATTTTCCCTTTTTCCATTACAGTCTCCAGTCAGCTGCCACAGCATGCACTGGGTTAGAAAACAATATTTTTTTTAAAAAAAGATAAGAGAGCCTGCTTGATCAGATCAGTTGTCCATCTTATAACGGCCAACCAGTAGCCCTGGAGGGCCAAACAAAAATGGCATAGAGGTCAAGGCCCTCCTTTGCTGCTGCTGTCAGGTTCCCTCAAACACACTTTCTTGGTTGAAAGTTTTATTAGAAGGTATGAAATGTTCAGGGATTGATCTCTTTGTCAGGACTGGGGTGCCAGGGCGGGAAAGGTGCATATAGTTACAATCACACATTCCATTCATACACGTCAGCAGTACTACATAGACCCTGAAAGATATACGGTCCACAACTAGCTAATCAAAGATATTTCTCCAAGGACAACTTCCCGTGTGAAAGAAGTCTCTCGGGGTGGCATAGAAGATTTAAAGCCTAGAACAGTTTATTCTGTCAGCTGCTGCCCAGGGTCTTAGGAAAAGAAAGGGTTTTCCGAGTCCCAGCTATCTGAGATCTTCCTAACTGGAGAAGGCAAGGATTGAACCTGGGACCAAGGGCGTAGACTTTTCACTTTCTGGTGGAGGGGCTGGAGCTGGCCTCTCAACCAAGAATGGTACTCTTGGATAGGGGGAATGAGGGTGCTCTTGGTGCAGCTGCCGGCCCCCTCCCAGGTCAGGCCTGCCTGCAGCCTCCCCCCCCACCGCCCCTCCTTCCAGGTCTGCCAGTTCAGATGGACTCAAACATCCCTGCCCGGATGAAAGGAGGGCTGCCAGGCCTGGAAACCGACTGATTGCGCCTGTCTGCCCGCCTTCCCCGCAGCAGCCCAGCGCCAGGGAGGAGGAGTGTGGTCGTGCATGGGTTTGGGACATGTGCAATTGGCGGCCAGCGGCGCACCTTGTGTAGGATGGCAGGAGGCGGCTCGCTGCTGCTGAGGGCGAAACAGCTTTCGGGCTGGGAGGGGGTAGGACGCCCGGCCCCGCAGGATTCAGCTCCGTGCCTCTGCCCTGCGCGCCAAGACTGGCAAGGCCTAAGAGTCCCCGCACTCCCCAACCCGCCCGCTGCAGGTCCGTGAGGCGAGGATTGCCCCCCCCACACTGGACACTGCCTGCAGAGGGTTTCCACATGCTTCCTGCTGCTTGTGCAGACCAGGTGCCTAGGAAGCTGCCCCACCATTTGCGCTGCCACCGCCTCCTCATCCGCCAAGCTTTGCCGTGCAGAGCTGAATGGGGCTGCGGAGTTCAGCCCTCCCCAGCAAAGGCCACTGGGCACATCCACAGGGCCTAGATGGCAAACAAAAGGAACCAGGGGGAGGGAATCCAAGGGCAGTGCCTTCCCCCTGCCCGCCATTCCCAAAGTGGTGGCAGCAGGGGGGGGTTCCTGCAACAGGGTGGGCCATATTTGACCAGAGGGGGG
>NW_015168701.1:95330-106910 GCF_001447785.1 Gekko japonicus
CATGGTGGGCCATTATTGGCCAGCGGGGGGGGGGGAGAGGAGGTCGTAAGGCAAAAGATGGAAGGCAGCTTCACATTCAAGTGTGTTGCCCTGTTGGTCTGAAGCAGTGGAACAAAGTCTGAGTCCAATCGGGCACCTTGAAGACCACCTCAGTTTAGTTCTGGGTATAAACTGCACGTGCACTAAGGCTTATACCCAGAAGGGGCCCTCGCTGCACTCAAACGAGCTTCACATTCTCCAGCCTCAGGGATGAACCGTATCTCTCCCCCCCCCAAGAATGCAGAAAAGTATTTTTAAAAATGAAGGAAACTGTAGAACTGTGCACAGGATGGGGAGAGATGAAAAGAAAGCAAATAGATGGGGACAGAAAAATGAAAGATAGAAGGGGAAGGAAAGAAAGAAAGGACCTCCTTGCATGACTGCCCAAGCCCCTGAAAACATCCCCCCACCCTCGCTGCCCCAGGCCAGCCACCTCCTTACCTTGCTTTCTCAGCGTGCAGGAAAACAGCAAACCGCTCCACGTGCAGCCCTCCAGGCTGATTTGAGGGCTGCTGGGGGGTGGGGCTTAGCTTCCAGAGGAAGCAAGCCCCCTCCTTGACTTCCCTCCCAGTCCCAACCCAAGTCTAAGAAAGTGGAGGGGGGGAAAACCCTCCGATTTCAAAATGGATGGGGGAGGGGGCAGTGCGGCAAGACTCTGGCTGGCACTGGGGAAAGGTTCGGGAGGCGCAAGCCCCACAGCCCCCCTGTACTCTACGCCTATGCCTGGCTCTGCCACTGAGCCACTGCCTCTCCCTAAACGATGCAGCATAGAACTTTCATGCCCTGCCACTCTGCTATAACATCAAACTTCACTGCGGCCTTTTGACTGTCCTGGTAGTTTGTTTCATTGTTATTTCCAGAAGGGGAGGGGGGGGAAGGTATGGCATAACCTTAGCATTAAGAAACTGCTTTGACAGTGGTGTCATACCAATTCAGAGAGCTGCCAGCTTGGCTGAACTCCTTTAGGACTGTAATTCTAGGATGTCATCCTGGATGTGCAGTTCAAGGGAAGAGCCTCCTTTCCATTACACTCTGCAATTAACAACAGCATGAGGGTCTCAGAAATGCCAATAATAGCTTGAGCTCACCAGCAGGAGAGCAAAGCCTTCTCTCCAGAGCAAAGACCACCTTATGTCAGTTTCTGTGTGTGTGTGTGTGTCTGTGCGTGTTAGGGTGGGGGTGGCAGGGCCAGTACCAGGCTTTTTTATGCCCTAGGCAAGGCTAACTACTTGCGCCCTCCCCACTGCTAACCAATTTTCAAAAACAGATGAATTGCAGGAAAAATTAAAAGCACAAAACTTAAAATACGACAATATTTGCTTTTCTTTCTCAAACGGAAAACAGTTTTAGCACACAAATCACAAATCTTTTTGAATAATCCTGTGAATTATGATGTTAAAATTAAAGTCTCTTGAATGTTTCCATTTCAGGCACATCAAAATCTCATTTTGCATGTCTTTTCCTTTGCAAATTTTGTCACCGATTCCTTCAGGTCAAATGCTGATGCTTCGGCATGTTCAATTGATACAGTTGCCAAACCAAGTAGTCTCTTTTGCAGTAGTAGTTCTCCTACAGTTTTCTCAGTTTTATTATTCTTGATGTCAGATTTGTGTCCATTTATCCTTTGGTGTATGTTTTGACCTGTTAGTCCTGTGTAGAGAACTGCTATTTACATGTCCTACCATATTGTTATTCCAGTCTTGCCGTATATATTGCTCAGTTACTTATGCATCTTGACTCTAATCATCTCTTCCTGACAACTAAGTCCCCCTAAAACGGTAAAGGTAAAGGTTCCCTTGCTCGAAAGCCAGTCGAATCCGATTCTAGGGTTGCGGTGCTCATCTCCGTTTCAAAGCCGAAGAGCCAGCGCTGTCCGAAGACATTTCCGTGGTCATGTGGCCGGCATGACTAAACACCAAGGCACACAGAACGCTGTTACCTTCCCACCGAAGTGGTACCTATTTATCTACTTGCAATTTCTTGCTTTCGAACTGCTAGGTTGGCAGGAGCTGGAACTAGAGACAGGAGCTCACCCTGTCTTGCGGCACCCGGGTCTTGAACTGCTGAACTACTGACCTTCCACAGCCTGCAGTTCAGCGTCTAAAAGCCAAAACGGCTCCTGTACCCATTGGGCGAATGAGGTTATCTCCGGATTTCTCTCTCTTGGACTAACCGAGAGGAGTGACCCAAAAAAGCACCCCACTGAGTTCAGAGATCCCCTCCAGGAGCCTCCTTGGGTCTAGAATTTTCTATATCCCCCCAAATGGGCCAGTTTGGTACGTCTCTGGAGCTTCTCAGAGACACAGCCGATAGCACTGCTGCATAAACAGGAAGTCCCAAGTCTTTATTTTCAAGCCATTTTATGTTTCCTCCTGTTGAATTGTTTCCCATTAAATGAATGTAGTTTTTAAACATTCAGTCAAGTAAAAAAAAAGGAGAAAGGCTGATGGGTTGGGAATGTCAGTAATGGAGATGTGCAAAACAAAAAATATAATTGGACATGGTACAACATATTTTACAGGAGCTGCGGTGGTTAAGTGGTTAAGACGCTGAACTGCAGGCTGTGGAAGGTTGGTAGTTCAGCTGTTCGAGACCCGAATGTGCCAACTGACGGAGTGAGTTCCCGTCTCTAGTTCCAGCTCCTGCCAACCTAGCAGTTCGAAAGCAAGAAATTGCAAGTAGATAAATAGGTGCCACTTCAGTGGGAAGGTAACAGCGTTCCGTGTGACTTGGTGTTTAGTCATGCCGGCCACATGACCACGGAAATGTCCCCGGACAGCGCTGGCTCTTCGGCTTTGAAACGGAGATGAGCACCGCAACCCTAGAGTCAGATTCGACTGGCTTTCGAGCAAGGGAACCTTTACCTTTACAATATGTTTTGCTAGCCCCAGACAAAGTCCTTCTGTCACCTCCTGGGTCTGCACAATGACCATCTATGTCCAAGCCAACATAATTCTTTTCAGATCCTTGGAGAATTCCCAGATGTGAAGGTCCATACTTTATTTGGTGGATGGCCTGTTTTTGCTGCTGTCTTCATCTGCCCAAGCGCCAGCCAGTTTAGTATTACATATATTGATTCCCTTGTCCTAACATTATATGGAGAAAGGATTGCAATGTGCAACTAAAGATGTGGAGTGGAGTCAACAATGCCTTTTAGGAGTGTATATCCCACAAAGTGCTGATCAAAGTCATTCTTTGCTTTATTGAGTGAAGTTTTATTTGGAATAACAGAGCTTTCCGAATTGTCATTGAATATAAATTGGCTTGAAGCTAATTGTGTTTGCCTTGCGTAGCACTTCCTGTTTAATGGATGCCCAAATGGATAAACTTTCAAAGCTGCTTTGTGGTAAAGAAACACTAGAGGTGTGTATGGTTGCACAGATTCAGCAATCCTGCAGCTGCCTTGGTTGTGCTGTTGTGACCAGACTCTGCTTGGTCTGATGGAGGAAAGACCACCATTAGATTCAGTGGGGCTCACGTAGGAGGGAAGTGGAGTCTCTGCTCAGTTACTGTTGTTTGTTAGTTGGAACTGTAGACTGCATAAGCTCCCTTGTCCTGAAACCAGATGCTCCCATCCCTTTATCTCCTGGCTGATAAATGGATGTTGCTTTGAACACACCCATCTCTGCTGTGTGAATCCAAGAGCAGGAACCTGAGTGAATTACCCTATTCCTGAACTGTGAGCAAAAGGGAACATCACATTCTGTATGTATGAGTTTATATGGGAAGGCCGAGCACCGAAGAATAGATTCTTTTGAACTATGGTGCTGGAGAAGACCCTTGAGAGTCCCTTGGACTGCAAGGAGATCAAATCAGTCAATCCTCAAAGAAATCAACCCTAACTGTTCCCTGGAAGGCCAGATAATGAAACGGAAGCTCAAATACTTTGGCCACCAAAGGAGAAGGGAGCACTCACTGGAGAAGACCCTGATGCTGGGAAAGATTGAAGGTCAAAGAAGACGGGGACGGCAAAGGATGAGATGGTTAGACAGTGTCATAGATGCAACGAACATGAAGTTGAGCAAACGGCGGAAGACCGGAAGGCCTGGCATGATCTGGTCCATAGGGTCGCGAAGAGTCGGACTCGACTGTGCGACTGAACAACAACAAAATAATACATAATGGAGGCTCTGTGAAGATGTTCTGATCACACATCCTCAGAGCATAGTCTTCCCCCTACCCATCTATTTGTTGTTTATTGACAGATAGAAGTTCGGTGTCCATAAGAAATTATGAGACACCTACAGAAATCTCCCTTTCCAGAATTTTGTGCAGGTTCCTTTCCTCTCCCTCCCTTTTCCCTTTAACTATTAACATTCTGGGCCTCATGGAGCATATCATGTGTTCCCTCTTCCCTTTTGGGGAGGGCCCCCTTTAAGTGCCGGAAGCTGGCGTTTCCCCCGTGTGCCCAATCTCCAAGCCGAGATTGAGCGCTCAAAGTCTTCCAACTCCCTGCACTTAAAGGGGCCCATTTAAGTGCAGGGATCTGGCATTTCCCCATGCACCCATGGGGCGGGGGTGGTGGACATCCCCAACGTGACGTCATCATGTCGGGGATGCCCCACCCCCTCCAGGAACACCCTCAAAGTCCCCCGCTGAGGGTGGAAGATGGACTTGGCAACCCTAGGATTGTGAGATACAGTGATATTATCTGCATTGGGCTTCTGTTTCAATTTTATTGTTGCTTATGAAAGCTACTTTAAGGGCTTCTTGGTTCATGGAAAGTCAGGGTAAAAATAATTAAAACAGATCAGTATAATTACTTTGTGAAGATTTTCCAGGATATGTGAAAATTTAATCTTGGCCCGTAGTTCTTCCACAGAATATGGAGGAACCAGATTCAGGTTAACTGTTCTGTATTATTTAACAGTCGTAAGAGCGCTCTGTTAGAAATCGTGAAGCAAGATCCTTACAGATAGCATGAGAAGGGCAGCTTCTCCTCCAGTGGGGAGAAAACAAAAACAAAAACAGATAAAAGAACAAGGGGGGAAAACCTTCAAATCCTACTTAAGATTTTAAAGAAGAAGAATAAGAAGAGATCAGATTTATACCCTGACCTTCACTTGGTGTCTCAGAGCGGCTTTTCTCTTCTCCTCCCCACAACTGACACCCTGTGAGGTAGGTGGGGCTGAGAGAGCTCTTTCCAGAACTGAAAAGAAAAGAACAGAAGATATGCATAAAGACAAGAAAAAGATTATAACAGTTGTAGTAAATTCACACATTTGTTGTTGTTGTTCAGTCGCACAGTCGAGTCCGACTCTTCGCGACCCCATGGACCAGCTCCCGCCAGGCCCTCCTGTCTCCCGCTGTCCTCTGAAGTTGGCTCAATTTCATGTTCGTTGCGTCGATGACACTGTCCAACCATCTCACCCTTTGCCGTCCCCGTCTTCTTTGACCTTCAATCTTTCCCAGCATAAGTTTCTATAAATTGTTTCCAAATATGTAAAAATAAGTCCATATGTAATTGCTGGCTATGTGACTTGTTCAAATCTTGATAGACTTCTAACGTCCTTAAATTGTTGATTTACTGGAGGTGGGCCTTTGTCTTTCCAGTGTTGTAAAATGAGTCTTGTAGCTGTAGTAAGGGCATGAAGGGTCCATTTGGAGCCATGGAGGCTCCAAGAGATGGGCAGATAGCTTAAAAGTATATAAGAATCCTCAAAAATCAATCAACATTTTAATACAAAATTGATATAAAGGTTGTTGACTAATTCTACATACAGTCATTTGTACAAATGTGTGACTGATTTTGGTGTTGCAAAAATAGGACAAGTTAATGGATTGCTTGTCAGTTGCTACAGTTATTTACTGCATTAGTTAAGGGTTTATTATTCATCGGCAGGGTGCCGTCAATTCTTGTTATTGTTCTCAGTGATTTCTATAAGCAATGTGGTAGGGTAAAACCATTCTCTCACTCTACAGAGTGGGATCCTAAGGATAGGTCTGGGCATCTGGCCCTCAATCCTTTGATGTTCCTCTGTATTGCTGCTGCTGCTGCTCCTTATGGGGAAAGAAGACTAGTTCATTTGGGGGACAATATTGCAGTGGTATAACACCCACTCCCTGCTGTGCTCCAATTGGAGATGTAAAAATTCTTGAACTTTTAAAGCCACATATAAAAACATTTTTCCTAGTTTTTTTGGGGGGAGGGGTGCAAACAAATTGAAATTTGAGGGGAAATTTAAATATATGCAATAATTAAAGGTAAAGGCTCCCTTGCTCGAAAGCCAGTCGAATCCAACTCTAGGGTTGCAGTGCTCATCTCCTTTTCAAAGCCGAAGAGCCAGCACTGTCCGAAGACGTTTCCGTGGTCATGTGGCCGGCATGACTAAGCACAAGGCGCACGGAACGCTGTTACCTTCCCACCGAAGTGGTCCCTATTTATCTACTTGCAATTTCTTGCTTTCGAACTGCTAGGTTGGCAGGAGCTGGAACTAGAGACGGGAGCTCACTCCGTCATGCGGCACACTTGGGTCTCGAACTGCTGAACTACTGACCTTCCACAGCCTGCAGTTCAGCGTCTTAACCACTTGAGCCACCGCAGCGCCTATTTATTTATTTATTTATTTATTTATGATTACTGTCCTATCAAACCATAACTAATCTTTCTGGTTTAACAAAATAAAATGCCTTGTGTATAACAGCCTATAATATTGCAATATTTGACATATTTATGGGATTGATTACTTTTAAATTATTTAGTTTTGTACAAGAAAAATTGCAAATATCCCTGATACTTGAGAGAAAATTGCAATTTGATGCACCCTATGCTATCTTAGCGCATATACCTTAGCTTTTGCTTGCTGGATAGAGAGAGCTATGTTCTCAATAAAACTTTCCATTTTCCTCTGAGGCTCTGGTGCTATTTCTGCCCTGCCTCCTGATTTTTTTTCTCCCTTCAGCAAGGCAGGGCAATAAGCTACTTTTTACCCATTCGATGGGAAAATGTGTTACAGTGGTTTGAGGGAGAAGTGAAAAGGTCAACGACAAGTCAGATAGATCAAAAAGGACAACAGAGGAAATGTAACTGTTAAGAACCAACCAAAGCTTGGCATACTTCCCTCATGAAGGTTAGGTATCCCAGGTACAAAAATGCGTCTTGGATTTAAGAGCTGCATGTGTCTACAGTATATCCACCTTGTCTACAGCATGCCACTCCTAAAGGAGAAAATATTTCACGGGAGTTGTGTCTCTCCTCGCCCCGCCCCTGAAAACCCCCCCCCCCCCCCCAGTACTCCACAACATTTCTAATTTTTCCATTGGAAAAATGGGGAAAAAGGGCCTCGGAGAAGGCAACAGGAAACCCCCCCCCCAATTTCCCCTCCAGTTTTTCCCCTGGGCTTTCACATCTCTAACCCCATGCTAAGAGGTCCAGCCTCCTCTGACAGGCCAGGAAAGGAGAAGTGCTACCCCATGTTTCTTTGGTCCTGAGTTGGTCAGGAAAAAGTTGTTGTTGTTCAGTCGCACAGTCGAGTCCGACTCTCCGCGACCCCATGGACCAGATCACGCCAGGCCTTCCTGTCTTCCGCCGTCCTCTGAAGTTGGCTCAACTTCATGTTAATTGCATCTATGACACTGTCTAACCATCTCATCCTTTGCCGTCCCCATCTTCTTTGACCTTCAGTCTTTCCCAGCATCAGGGTCTTCTCCAGGGAGCGCTCCCTTCTCATTTGGTGGCCAAAGTATTTGAGCTTTCAGTTTCATTATCTGGCCTTTCCAGGGAACAGTCAGGGTTGATTTTTTTTAGGATTGACTGGCAGGCATATAAATATTTTAAATGAATAAATAAAAATTCTAACATCGCCACTCCAAACTCCAGCAGGGACTAGGTTCAAGAAGGGTGATGGCTTCTGTCCCAAATGTTTTGTGGCAAATTGCTGGAGACTGAATGCACTTACCACACTCCATTTAGGGATTCAAATCCCAGTTCAGAAAATCTTGCCCCCTGGGACAGTGGGAGGGACCCTGGTAGAGTATAATACCATGTAGTCCACCTTCCAAAGCATCCATTTTCTCTAGGAGAAATGGAATAAATGTATAGTTGCTCCCCCTACCCTATGCTGCAGGTGTCTACCAAATCAAGGCCTCCTACAGCTATTTAATAGAAACTTGGCTGGAGATCTGAATTTAGCGTCGCCAGCCTCCAGGATTGTGGTTGGCGATCTCCCTAGAGCTGATTGATGGTCTTCCAGTATTACATCTGGATTTTCCCTTAATAAGTCAAGGTGAAATCTGGATTTGTTTGGGACTTGTACACTCCTCTAGTGTGGAGGGTCCTTGATAACCTTTTTTAATATGGGTCAGGGGGTGTCTGGAATTTTGACTCTAACAACGTTAGAGTAGAACCACTGGCTACTATCACAAACAATAAAGCCCAAGACAAACAATGAAGCCCTTTGATGAGACAGTCCTTTATAGTCGGAACATTCTTTGATAACAGGAAGAGCAATTAGTGTCTTCTCTGCATGGGTTATGGAGTTTTCGCTAACAAGCTGTGATGTCTCATGTCAATATTCATCAAGGACTGAGAGTTTTGCATTTTCGGTACACTGATGTGAATGGAACAGCATGGTCCGGTCTGCAGTATGTAGGGCATTGTGAATGCATGACATGGCTGACTTCTGGCAGGCAGCCTGCCTTAAATGGTAAAATGCCTTACCAAGCAGAGTGAGTCAGTCTCTTGACCAGTGGGAGTTATGACCTAATGGGGAATTTAACTTGAGAGCAGCATATGCCTGTAACTAGCAAAGATATGTTGATGGTTTCCTGCTGGGTTATAGCATTTGGAGAAAGGGGAATATAAATACAGGTTGGTTGTCAGTGAGGACAGATCAGTGCACCCAAAGAACAATTGCACAGCATTTCTGAGTATTTCAGGTGACTATCTTCTTCATTTTACATAACACATTGGGGGTTCTTTATAATCAGATTTATTTTCCAGAATGCATTCCATTGTTTGTATAACTACCCATCCTTGATAGCTTTGTCAATATTTACATTATGATATTATAAGCAACTCAAAAACTTTTAAATTACCACAATACTGGGAGTTTTTAACTGTGTCCCAGGGTAAATGATATTTGTGTGATCTGTGCAGGTTCCAGACAAACAGGTTTGAATGGACATACACACATCTCCTGTCATATGTTTATAAGTTTATACCTCACATCAGGGCCACCAAGGCATTGAAGAGATAAACCATTAAAACTGAACAAAACCACATCATTAAAACGTTAAAACCAAATCTAAAATATGCATAAAAACATAAAAACAGCAATTAAACATAGTGCCAGAAGGAGGGACCACTGAGGTAATGCCATATGGAACAGAAAAGCTTTCACCCACTGGCAAAAGATGGCAATATAAAGAGGAAAGACAAGTCTGTTTGGGAAACAGTTCCAGAGTTTTGACACCATGACTGAAAAGTCTCTTTCCCAGGTTGCCAGGCCACCCACCTAATCTTAGTTGGCAGGTGCACCTGAAGCAGAGTCTCAGAAGAAGTCTTTAGTGGTTGGGTTGGTTCTTAAGGAAGTAGGTGATCATTTTGCTAGTGATAGATAAGCAGTAAACCCAGACTTTTGCATGAAGCAGTGGGCTTTTTCACACACTCAGCTCCTGATGTTCTTGGGAGTTGATCCACAAGTACTGGAATCAGTTTGGGTGCAGTTCTTTTGCATGTCTGCCCTCTCTCTGCATTTTCACAGTTGTGGAATTTTCTTCTGCATGTGCCTTCAATAATGGAGGTTTTTAAGGGTGGACACTAACAAAAGGCTAAAAAATATGACGACTGAAGATGTCGGAAGGTGTTCAATATGTTACTGGGGAAGAGCAGAGGGCAAGTAAAAGTAACCCCAGAAAGAGTGAAGCGGCTGGGCCAAAGCCGAAAGGACGCTCAGTTGTGAATGTGTCTGATGGTGAAAGGAAAGTCCGATGCTGCAAAGAAGAATACTGCATAGGAACCTGGAATGTAAGATCTATGAATCAAGGTAAGCTTGATGTGGTCAAAAATGAGATGGCAAGACTGGACATCGACATCTTGGGAATCAGTGAACTAAAGTGGACAGGAATGGGTGAATTTAACTCAGAAGACCATTATATCTACTACTGTGGCAGAGAATCCCATAGAAAAAAGGGTGTGGCCTTTATAGTCAACAAGAGAGTCCAAAAGGCAATAATGGGATACAATCTCAAACAATGCAGTCGCTGAGATGTGGTGGGAGTGGGCGGGACAAAGACAAGTGACAGAAACATTACGCTTGAGAAAAAAGGCAACTCAAAATCGGCTTTCAGAAAAAGATTGGGTGTAAAAGTGGTCTCAAAAGAAGGGGGGAGGAGATGCAGGGGGAACCAAAGTAAAAACTTAAAGGACAAAAATGCATGTGGAAATCAGAGGATAAACCACAGTAGTATGGGGTCAGAACCAATTTTAGAAAAAACCATGCAGAAAAGCCCAATGACAGCATACACTGGTTTTTAGGGGTGATTTGAAAAGCACAAATAGTCAAAATATTACGTTGCTATTCCACAAATTTAATAAGGATGATGCTCAGAGTAATAATTTTAGAAATCCTTTACCTTTTAAATGTTTTAATCAGTTGAGAGACACTGTTTTTTAAAAAGTTAAAATTAAGCAGGCATTTTATACCATTTTCCCATGGATGGATTGTAATATCTCTGGATTTTATTTATGTCAAAAAATAATGTCTCCTTCAGTCTTTCTCCTGGGAGATATTTCTGTCGCCTGACATTTTGTTTAGGCCTTAAACTATTGTATAAAGTTATTTTTCACCTCAGACAATCTGTTGGTCAAGAATACATTTCTGTCATCTTTAATCTCTCATATGGCGGTGCATGGAATATTTGCATTTCCAATTCTTGCTATTAAAAATAACTTGGGACTTCCGGGAAAATGGCGTGGCATCCAGGGTTTCACCTCAGACAATCTGTTGGTCAAGAATACATTTCTGTCATCTTTAATCTCTCATATGGCGGTGCATGGAATATTTGCATTTCCAATTCTTGCTATTAAAAATAACTTGGGACTTCCGGGAAAATGGCGTGGCATCCAGGGTGATTCTTGGGCTGCTCCCGAGTTCCCCCACCCTTCTTGCTTCTTTTGGAGACCCCCCCGAACTTTGTGTCATGTTGGGCTCCTCCTGGATCTCTTGGAGGGAGGCCAGGTGCAGGAGACTTGTGTGTTCCCCCCCACAACAGCGGTTAGCGGGGGAGAGATCGTTTTGTCCCGATGCAGGAGCAAGAGGAGGAGCAGGCATGGTTCCATGCCCTGCATTAGCTGCGACCTCCCTTTTTAGACTTTGTTTTTCAAGTTTGATTTGCAACAAAGGTAAAGGCGTTTGTTTGTGTCCTCTTATTATCTGTTGAAGACCTTCATGGAATGACCCTTTAAGAATATCTCCAACTCTGGAAACAATTTGCGGCTGTGAAAAGGAGTGGAGCAAAAGAAACGAAAATGGCGATGGTAGGGGAAAACGAAGAAAGCCCAGCAGAGGAAATAATAGTGATAGACTTACAAAATACCAA
>NW_015168701.1:107086-120114 GCF_001447785.1 Gekko japonicus
AAGGCGTCC
This sequence comes from Gekko japonicus, assembly GCF_001447785.1. Lineage (NCBI taxonomy): Eukaryota > Metazoa > Chordata > Lepidosauria > Squamata > Gekkonidae > Gekko > Gekko japonicus. The sequence goes on from NW_015168701.1 coordinate 107,096, forward strand.
CCATAAGAAAAACCACAAAGAAAACAAAATAGAACTGGCAAAACAGAAAAGGGGGAACCTGGAAATGAAATATCTCGAGTATAAAGGGGCAAGACATTTATTTGTGATTAGCAAAAAGAAGGTGCCCCAGAAGACAATGCTGCAGTATGTACCTGGCGGCAGAATAACCTCTTCTGCCTGTTTAAATTATGGAATGCTCAATGGTTTTTGTGCTGGAAGTTCAAGTATCGGGTAGTCTAACTGTTCGCATGTCTAAATGTAGTTGGCAAAGTTCTGTATATTCTGTAAATTAAATGGAGCACTTAGTTGTCTTAAGGTAAGAAGTTAAAAGTAAAAACATACAGACAATGAAAAAGGGAATGTGTCAGTGTATCTATAATTTTGTTTCCTTGTGAATCTAAATGAGATGCAAAGTTATGGAATAATAGTAGTAAAAATAATAGTAGTAAATATTGAGGTATAGAACAGAGTATGAAAATTGAGTTTTTATTTTGATGAGACTATATAGTATATAAAATGTACAGATAATTACTGAATTTGACTGGGAAAAGTAGGTTATCATTACTGCTTAGGTTGTTTTAAAAACTTTGGGAAATCTATGCTGAGTAAATTGATGAAAGATCAGAAGGCTGTCTGTGTTGATTTTGAATTAAAGAGAAGAAAGTCTGGTATTGCAAGTAGGAGAATACTTATAATAGGGGTTGGTAGATGGTCTGGTTCATGAATTAGGAAAAATATAGGTTGAATTATGGTTAGAGAGATAGATATGATACGAGAACACATCATTAGGCTACTTCTGTTCGCTGAAACTCTTTATTGTAAGAAGCGATGGTATTTTTTGTTTGTTTATTTGTTTTGAACCAATAAAAGTTTGTTAAAAGAAATAACTTGGTAGGTTTTTATTGGCCATGATGGATTTAGTATCTTCTACTGCCTCAGACACTGCTGTGGTCACATTTCCCTCTCCCCCCCCCCAGCCTTTTTTCATATTGCTTTGCTTCTCCTGCCATAGATGGATGGAAATGTAGGGTTCCCTTCAAATGAAGGAATGCTTTGGAGTGTGTTTGTCCCCGGCGTACGAAGACTTAGCCTGCTTCTGCTTGGGGATTGCCCCCTCCAGTAGAAACTGCCTCCGGTAAAGGTGACAATCCAGATGACTATGCTTTGACCTTGGGGGAACTCATGTCAGAAACTGGGGTTTTTGAATTAGGAAAAGCACGCTCAAAATTCAGTATCCTCCAGATTAATTAGTTGCTTCTGCCTTTATGGCATGTCACAGTGTGTCGATGCATCTGAACATGGTTTCTGCTTGTCCTGCAAATCAGGATTGCAAGCTGGAAATGAACCACTGCCTGCAATCCTGGTTTATAGAGAAAGCATGACCCCAACTTTTCGTTTACAATTGGGGACCAAAAGTGCCTTGCAAAAAGACAATTTAAATAAACAAACAGTATAAAAACAAACCTCCCTGCAAGTAGAAAAATAGCACAGCAAGGAATATGGAAACTTTTTCCTTTTGCATCAAGGGTAGTCAAAAAATGGCATTCTCTGCTTTCAGTCTGAAGTGATCTAGCCACTCTACCACTAATAGGACAATGCCATCTTATTTTGCTGCATGTGAAGATGAGACCTTGTTTAAATGTATAAAAAGAGGTGCAATCCCAAATTCCCCCAACCTGTCTACACCTTAATAACATTCCTTGATAAAAGATGCTTCACCTTTTGGGGATCTCTACTTCACAGCTCCAATGGCATTGTTGATCAGATTGTGCTCTGTGTTCTTAACTTTGCTGAATGTCAAGCACTATATTTAGAGGGCCTAAGTACAAACATAGAAATACTGTTTATAAATCCAAATGTAATTTTCTGCATTTTATCTGGTTTAGAAATGTGAGCTACCAGCAGAGAAGAGCAGAGGGGGTTTAAACACAGTCCATGTAACATCCTGCACTTCATCACAAGGATTTCAATTTAGTAAAAAGCAGAAACAAAAGACATCCTCCTCAAAAATAAAATTGCAGTCCCTCTTAATGTATCTACTAATGACCTTTTAATTTTAATGATTGGTAGAGTCCTTTATTATGACTTATAAAAGGTAATTGATTCTGTGTTTCTCAGTCTTCACCAGCTCAGCACTTTGATTCTCATTAATGGAAATACCTTTTAAAAATTTGGTGCCAAGTTGACAAGTGGTATCCAATAACGTGCTGGCTTCATACAAGGTGAAATATCCATAATCCCTACCCAGATACATGTGGGCAAGTAGGAGTATGTGCATTTATCACACATGACTATATGAGATGTTTTTCATGCAGTTTTCCTACAGAGAAGAGGTGATATTACAGTGCTTAGTAGCAGGCAGAAAAAGAACACCTGTGTCAATTGAAATAATTTACTTTTTTATATCAAAGAAATCAATTTTTTGTACAAGGTTATATGTCTTTGAATCCAAACGGAAGGTTCTGCATGACACTTCTTGGCCTTGGTGGCTGATTTCTCCTCTTAAAGTCCAGGAGCACCTTTAAGACCAACAAAGGTTTATTCAAGGCATGAGCTTTCATGTGCAAGGCGCACTTTTTCAAATACATTGGAATGGTAGATGAGGTTCTAAACTTATAGACAGGGATTTAACAGCAAATTAACATGTGACATGATGACGTTTAAGTTATGGGAAGTGAAAAACTAAATAAGTTAAGGTTATTTAACAGCTGTAAAGCAATAAATATGTCAAAATAACATAAATATCTAAAGGGTTTTTCCCCTCTAATTGTGGGACGTTTAGACATTTATCTCTTATTTTGACATATTCATTCCTTTACAACTGTTGACCTTATAACCTTGTTATTTAGTTTTTCATTTTGCATAACTTAAACATTATGGAATCATAGAGTTGCAAGGGAGCTAAAGGGTCATCTAGTCCAACCCCTTGCACAACGCAACGCAGGACATTCACAAATACCTCCCCCTCCACATCCACAGTGACCGCTGTTCCATGCCTAGAAGATGGCAAAAAATCTCCAGGGTCTCCAGCCAAAGTGGCCTGGAGAAAAAAAATGCTGCCTAACACCAAAGTGGCAATCAGCATTTCCCCGGGCATGTAAGAAAGAGCCACAAGAACTAAGCACTGATCCAACCCTTCCTGCCCTCCCTCTCAGATTTGCCTAAGTTCACACAATCAGCATTGCTGTCAGATGGCCATCTAGCCTCTGTTTGAAAATTTCCAAAGGAAGAGAGCCCACCACCTCCCAAGGAAGCCTGTTCCATTGAGGAACTGCTCTAACTGTCAGGAAGTTCTTCCTAAAGTTTAGGCAAAAATTCTTCTGATTTAATTTCAATCCATCGGTCTGACCTTCTGGGGTAACAGAAAACAACTCCGCACCATCCTTTATATGACAGCCCTTTAAGTACTTGAAGATGGTTATTATATCACCTCTCTTTAAGTACAGAATCATCGTTTCCAGTACACCTCTCTTTAAGTTATCATAAGTTCAGTTATCATAAGTTAAGTTATCATATCACCATCTTTGTTGCCCTCCTCTAGAAACGTTCCAGCTTGTCTATATCCTTCTTAAATTGTGGTGCCCAAAGCTGAACACAAAATCACATTTGTCTTTTTAGCAGCCACATCACACTGCTGGCTCATGTTCAGTGTATGGTCTACTAAGACCCTTAGATTCTTTTCACACATACTGTGGCTAAGACAAGTCTCCCCCAGCCTATAATTTGCTTTTTCCTACCTAAAAAGCATTTGCTTTTTCCTACCTAAATGCAGAACTTTACATTTATCCCCATTGAAATTCATATAATTTGTTTTAGCCCAGTTTTCCAGCCTGTCAAGATAATCCTTTATCCTGACTCTGTTTTCTATGATATTTTCAACCCCTCCCAATTTAGTATCATCTGCAAATTTAATAAGCATTCCCTCTATCCCTTCATCCAAATCATTGATAAAGATGTTGAACAAAACAGGTCCCAGGACAGATCCTTGAGGCACTCCACTTGTCACTCCTCTCCAAGAAGATGAGGAACCCTTCACAAGCACTCTTTAGGTGCGATCTGTCAACCAGTTACAGATCCCCCTAACATTCATAGGATCCAAACCACAAATTTGTCAACAACAATACTATGTGGAACCGTATCAAATGCATTACTGAAATCAAGATAAACAATGTCTACAGCATTCCCCTGATCCAGCAAGGTAGTAACTTTCTCAAAAAACAACAACAACAGATAAGGTTAGTCTGACATGACTTGTTCTTGAGAAACCCATGCTGGCTCTTAGTAATTACAGTCATCCTTTCTAAATGCCCAAGGACTGTCTGTTTGATGATTTGTTCTAAAACTTGTTCTAAAATTTTCCTGGGTACAGACATCAAGCTGATGGTTTGATAGTTACCCGGCTCCTCCTTTCCCCCCTTCTTGAAGATGGGACCACATTTGCCTGCCTCCAGTCTTCTGGCACCTCAACTGTTCTCCAAAAATTCTCAAAAATAATGGACAGAGGCTCAGAAATTATATCTGCAAGTTCTTTTAGTACCCTTGATGCAGTTCATCTGACCCCGAGGACTTAGGTTCATTGAAAGAAACTAGGTACTTATGTACTACCCCTATGCTGATCTTAGGCTGCAACTCCCTTCCCTCATCATGTGTTCTGTTTTTGTCATTACGTGTTACATGTTAATTTGCTGTTAAATCCCTGTCTATAAGTTTAGAACCTCATCTACCATTTCAATGTATTTGAAAAAGTGTGCCTTTCACACAAAAGCTCATACCTTGAATAAACCTTTTTTGTCTTAAAGGTGCCACTGCACTCTAAGTTGGTTCTACAGCTTCAGACCAACATGGTTGACCATCTGGATCTATCCTCCTCTTAAAGTTTTAGAGCTGCACTAGTGTCATGTGATCTGATAACCATCTCTAATCAAGAAGCCACAAAATCCTGATCATATGAGTCTGCCTTAGGCAGCATAAGACCACTAGTCTGTCTAGCTGCTATCTACCGAGACTAGCAGTGACTCTTCAGTAGGGCTTGATTGGTAGTTACGGCCAACAAGAAAAGTCCCAGTGGGCGAATAGCCTGGGGGTAATCCACCTGCCAGGGCCACCCTGGCCCTGAATGAGGGGAAGCCATTGCCACATGCAAAGTGGTTGGGAGCTGCTGTTGCAAATCAACTACCAGGCCCTCTGCAGGGTAGGGAAGGAGGCACTCAGCTGAGGCATTCATGGTATGGGGCTGGGTGGACAGGCTCTGTATCTCTCCCTCCCTCCGTTCTTGGGGGGGGGGAGGCAGGACCACAGCAAGTAGGGGAAGGGCCCTTTTCCAGGACTGCTTGGGATTTCAGGCAGAGTACTCACTGCAGTTTGACCACAATAGCTATTTCATACATGTATGTTAGTGCAGTGTACTGGTTGGCTTGTCGGATTAGCGCTGGGTGGGACCTGGGTTCATATGCCTGCTCAGCTGTGAAATTTGTTGAATGACCTTGAGCCAATCACTCTTCCTCAGCCTTTCCTAGCTCACAAGTTTGTTGTGAAGATATGATTAGGAAGGGAGAACTATGCATGCTACCTGAGCTCCTCGGAAGAAGGGTGGGATAAAAAAATGTGATTGAAAGATTATATTTGTCAGACTCCGGTTCGCCTTCACTATGTTCTTAATATGTACTATTACCAACCTGATCTATGTAACCCGCAAACCCCATTCCCCTCCCCCTCGCCTTTGCTAGCTAAAGCAGATGTATCCAGCCGTCCGTTTATCGCTCACCCTCGCTGACATTCCTGGCGGGAGGGAGAGAGACTGTAGGAGGAAGATTGACTGTGTGAATGTCTGTAGCTTAGGGAGGCAACGCTGGTAACCTTTTTCCCAAGCAGCATCTCAAGAACTTTCACATGAGGGTGTCCTTGAAGATGATAAGACTTTTGAATGGCTAGTTGAACCATTGTATCCCCCTGGGTTCTTAGAATTGCTTATACTTCTGAGTGTGTGACGTGTGCATGGAATGTCCCCGCTTTTGCTCCTCAGTCTTGACAAAGAAGTCATCTTTGCAGCATCTCAAATCTCTTTAATAAACTTTCTCTAACAAAAGCCTTGTGGAGAGTGAGTTGACTGGGAACCTGACAACATTATCCCTTCATTTGCAGCTGTTGAGTGATCATGATTGTTGAGTTTCTATGGCTGCAAGGAAGCATGTAGCTCAGGTTAATCACGACTGAACACCTTTTGGCATTCCAGTATTTGACAGAGTAACAAGGACAAATTATGTCCTTACATTCACTATTCAGATTGCAAATGTTCTTAGCTGTGGAAGTGCACCAGAAAAAGAGGGCACTCCCCGTCTTTGAAACCTGTTCTTATGATTTAAACAAAAGGATATTTGAAGGATTTGTTCAGGAATCAAAAGAGAACATTCTTCCATTTCCTACCCATAGATTCTAGCTGTCAGATCTTATCCTAGGCACTTCCCTTCTGGGAGATACAAGCTTCCTGGAGCTAAGTGTAAAGAGATTGATGTCAGAGGAGACTCCAAAGCTAAAATGAAGTGTAATGAATCTTATTCCCTCCTAAAGTTCACTCTCAAGAGAGAACGGCAGTTTCTGTTCCTCTTTTCTTAGATAACAGCAAATCTTGATGGTTCTGAAAACATGGGTAGGATTTAGGTCACAGTACTTAAGAAATGCATGTTTGAATCAAATTTACTTTGGAGAGCAGGGCTTTTAAAGTATGTATTTGCAGGATGCACCACTTAACAAAACAGGCAGTTTTTGTTTTCTGCATGGAAGGAAGTTAATTGATGTAAAGGAGGACTTTATAGACCTTTGATGCTGAAAAAGATTTATGGTCATTTATATTAAGACTGTAATGCACAAACCACTTACAGGGCAGTTTTACTGGGTGGGTCTTAGAATCATAGAATGTTAGAGTTGGAAGGGACCTTGCAGGCCATCTAGTCCAACCCCCTGCACTCTGCAGGAGCTTAGCTGAAAGATAGCCCTACAACATACCCGAAAGATGGTCATCCAACCTCTGCTTGAAAACATCCAACAAAGGAGCATCCACCACCTCCCGAGGCAGTCTGTTCCACTGCTCAACCACGCTTACAGTTAGAAAGTTTATCCTAATATATAGCCGGTAACAACTCCATTGTAATTTCCACCCATTATATCTAGTCTAGCAATCCGGAGCAAGAGAGAATAGATCTGCTCCATTTTCTACATGACAGCCCTTCAAATATTTGAAGGTTGCAATCATGTCCCTTCTAAGCCTTCTCTTTCCCAGGCTAAACATACCCAACTCTTTCAGCCTTTCCTCATATGACTTGGATTCCAACCCTCTCACCATCCTGGTTGCCCTCTTCTGGACACGCTCGAGCTTGTCAACATCCTTCCTAAAATGTGGTGCCCAAAACTGGACACAGTACTCCAGGTGAGACCTGACCATAGCAGAATAGAGTGCCACCTCCCTTGATCTGGACACAATGTATCTGTTAATGCATCCTAAGATTGTATTAGCTTTCTTCACAGTCACATTGCACTCCAGGCTCATGTTTAGCTTGTGATCAACCAGAACACCTAGATCCCTTTCACATGAGCTGCTGTCAAGCCAAGTCCCTCCCACTCTATATCTGTGCCTTTGATTTTTTGTACCTAAGTGTAGGACTTTGCACTTATCTCTATTGAAATTCGTTGTCAGGTGGGCCCTCAGGTCCTGCGTCCTCAGGTCCCATGTCCTAGAGTGTCACCATGTGCCTCAGATGTAGAGCGTCCCTTCTGAGTTACTGCACCCGCTGCAAGAGACCGCTCTAGCTGGAGTTCAGGCTTGTCAGACCTTAGCTTTCTCTCTCTCTCTCTCTCTCTCTCAACTGCTCGGTCTGTCTTCTGGCTGTATCTCACTCCAGCTAGTTCCTCCTCCCTGGCTCTGGCGTTTTCCTCTCTTTTATTCCCTTCACCACCCTGTGTCACACACCCCATTTCCCATCCCCTTGTTGTCGTATGGACGCTTGTCCCGTCGTTCAGGAGTCCTGGTCCCGGGTTGATTCAGCCGTGGTTGGAGCCTCTTCTGGGCTCCGCCCTGCTGACTGACCCGCCAGCGTCACTTGACCTCGGGGTGTGGTCCAGCGCCTCGGCCCAGCGATGCGGGTGCGCAGCTTCCCCTCTGTGCTCCTTGAGGGTCTGTTGTGGCTGTCTCGGCTTCCAGACGGGACTTGGCCTTCAAGGTACCTGCTGGTGTGACCGAGCACGTCTGTGTGGCGCCTTCTTCAATCTTCCTCCCAGGGAGGACCATGGGCCGAGTTCTGGTCGCTCCCCTGACGGCGGGCCAGGTCTGCACTGCACCGTCATCGGCCTGGCTCCAGCTGGTGAGTACCGGTCTCATTTGGGTGACACCCTCGATCTGGTGCCTCCTCCCTCTGCCCTGGGGTCTCCTCTCTGGGCTCTGTGTTTTCCCGGCCGTGGTGTTTCTGCGGGGGGGCCCCCGGGGGGATGTTACCTGCTGCTTCTCTGGGCGCTTTGCATCTGGGATGTCTCCTGCCTGGGGTAGACCCTCGGGGGAAGGGTCTCTTAGTCCCGTGTCGGGACATTCATTTTATTTGTCTCAGCCCACTGTTCCAGCCTATCTAGATCATTTTGAATCCTGACTTTGTCTTCTTCAGATTTAGGAATCCCACCAAGCTTCGTGTCATCTGCAAATTTGATAAGCATCTCCTCTATGTCTTCCTCCAGGTCATTTATAAAAACATTGTTTACATAATCACTTATTCTCCACCAAATGGCCGTGCACTGAAAAGGGCCCTCTTACAGTTTTTTAAAAGCTGTCCAGGGAATGTGTTATGTTGCTAGAAAGAGCTGTGGGGAACATGATATCTTTGTTTACTTCTGATTTAAAGTCTGCCCCTTTTCACACAGAGTGAATGTAGGGATTTAGTGGGTGTAAAAGACAATGAGAGAAACCACGTTTAATCAGATGGCTAAATGGAACCTCCATATTCTGAGGCATTATACCATGGAATATCAGTTGCTGGGGGGGAGGAACGGTAGGGGAGTGCTGTTTGCCGCCATTCCTTGCTTCATTCCTTCATTCATACTAAGAATTTCCCAATGTTTCAGCTACCTAAGTGGTGTGTTTTTTTCATGTTTCCACACCATGACATCCTCTATTTGTGCACAGAGCATTAACATTTTCTTTCCACAAAAAACCTGTTACCCCCCCCCCCTCCCCAATATTTTCTGCAAGGCAGGAGCAGTTTCTTCTGTCTGAAGGGAAGATGGCACAATTGCTAGTCAGTTATTCTTTTCATTTGTTAATGGCTGCAAGGTGCTGGTCCCTGACAAAAATTAGCAGAACAGAAAATGATCCCTTGCCTTTTAGACAGAGGGGAGGAGAAGCAGAAGAGAATCATTCACAATTCAGCCTGTTGTTCAGAGAGGGGATTGTAGGAGCTTTCTTCAAATACATTTTTACATTATTGTGCTATTTCTGTGCAGCACTGCATTTACAATGCTCTGTAGCTTTAAAAAAGAACCATACCATAGTGGTCAGGTAACCCTGACGGTTATGTGAGAATGTAGCAGGGAGTGTACACTTCAGTGTACATTAGGTGTGAAAGGAAAGCCACTGCAAAAAATGGAGAGAAAATTGATTACCCTGGGCTGCCTGGAAATCTCCTTTGCAAGGGCAATTTCAAGCAGAATTGCATTGGCAACCATACTACCATGGAAAATCACCCTGTATGCAAGCATCTGATCCACTAGATCCAGTGAAGCTCTTTTCATATTCTTAGATTTTTTGGTAATGTTTTGATCTTGCAGACTTCCATTTCCCCCTAGAATTTTGTGACATCTTTTCATGTTGTGGGCTAGTCACTTAAATTAAATGTCCCCTAATTGAGAAGTTCTTATAACCAGAGAGTTGGTGTGGTGGTGTAGTTAGAGTTTTGAATCAGGACCCCAGAATGAGAGATATAGCTGACACATAAAGATTTTGCTATCATATAAACAGCTGCAATGTGAGATGGCTAGTTGTGTGGAAATTCACCTATGCCAATCATGCACCAATATGGATTGAATTTAAGACTAAGAAACTATATAGAAGGAAAAATTTGAAGTTTGACCATCTTTATTACAAAGGAATGAAGTTGTAACACAAATTAGAACTGAACTGAAACATTTTTTTTGTATCAGTACAACTTCTGGTATGTCAGAACACATAATTTAAGAAGCCAGTAAAGCATATGTGAGGACGAAGTTTACCTAATTATATTAATAAAAAGAAAATAGAATAAAGTGCATAAAGAAAATAAAAAAGCAGAAAACATTGTGCAAGGGACTCCAGCATGAAAGCAACGGAGAAATTAAATGCTGCAAAAAGAATATGAGAATATTGGAGTTATTAGATAATATAAAATATTTACTAAAATATGGAATGTAAGAGACAATTTTTTTAAAAAAAATGGTGATAGATCAGGGAATATGCTAGCTTGTAAATTAATGAAGAAAAAAGCAGGGAATACTATAATAGCTATTAAAGGACAGATGGAAAATTGATTGCAAAAATGAGAAAGTAAAAGAATTCGTTGAATTTTATCAAGAACTAGTTACATCTTGGAAGCCCAGTGTCCAAAGGATAGAAGAGTTTCTAAGAATCTGCCAAAATATCATTAAAGGATAGGGGAAAATTGATTATGGAGATTTCACAAGAGGGATTGAAATCTGCAATAAAACAGTTGAAAAAGGGTACATCTGATGGGTTCACACTGGAATTTTATCAAGCTTTTCTAGAAGTAGAATATTTCAAATTCCTAAACCAGATAAAGGCAGGACAATACTAGGCCCTTAGTCTTTTAAACTATGATTATGAAATCTTAAAAAGTCTTGGCAAATAAAGTCTGTTATTTCCAGATATATTTATTTTGATCAAGCTGGATTTATTTCTAATAGGCGTCTAACTAGCAATATATGGCAAATACTAAAATTAATTCAATACATTAAGGCACAGAAAATTCTGAGCATCATTAGACAGTGAAGAAGATGGGATAGGCTGAAAAAGAGTTATCTTATACAATGTTTGAATACTTTTGTATTTGGGAATGCATATAAAAATGCATATAAATAATATATTCAATGTCTTCTGGAAAATAAATTCAGTGGAGAACTTACTGAAAAAAACTGATCTGTGGCATAGAACTAAACACAGTTGTCCACTGTTGGCATTATTATTTATTTCATTTGAACCTATGGCCCATTATATTTGACAAAGTGCCTGTGCAGGATTACAAATATAAAATTGATTTATTTGCTGGTGACATAATTGTTCATTGACAGATCCAGAAAATTCTTCTAGAGAATTTGTTAGGGTATTAAATTACTATGGTAAAATGTCTGGATATAACATTTTTAAAAAAGTGAAGATATTTACATTTTATGTAAATAAGATCAACAATAAAGCAATAAATCAGTTTAAACTTTAAAAGAGTGTGAAGAGCTAATAAACAGAAAGCCAGCATGGTGGCTCTAATCTGGAGACTCCAATCTGGAGAACCAGGTTTGATTCCCCATTCCTCTTCCACATGAAGCCTGCTGGGTGGCCTTGGGCCTGTCAGAATTCTCTCAGAAATTTCTCAGCCCTACCTACCCCTCATGAGGTGCCTCTTGTGGGGAGTGGAAGGGAATGTGATTGTAAACTGTTTTGAAACAACTTAGGGTACAGAAAGGTAAAAGGTAAAGGTTCCCCTTGCTCGAAAGCCAGTCGTATCCGACTCTAGGGTTGCGGTGCTCATCTCCGTTTCCAAGCCGAAGAGCCAGCGCTGTCCGAAGACGTTTTCGTGGTCATGTGGCCGGCATGACTAAACACCCTTGCTGTCGAACTGCTAGGTTGGCAGGAGCTGGAACTAGAGACGGGAGCTCACTCCGTCATGCGGCACACTCAGGTCTCGAACTGCTGAACTACTGACCTTCCACAGCCTGCAGTTCAGCGTCTTAACCACTTGAGCCACCGCAGCTCCTTTAGGGTAGAGAAAAGCAGGGTATAAAAACCAACTCTTCTTCTTCAACTCTTCATTGACTTGGAATGGCAAAAAAACCAAGGCTTAAAGTTAAATCAGCTCAGCTGGCTTGGAAACAGAGAGGCTGCAGTGTCCGAAATGGTTTAGACCACAAGAGGATGATTCTTTGTTGAAAATGGGGGTGCTTTCATTAAGATGCCTGTATATGCTTAGGGATGGTTGCAGGGCTTTTTGTGTGGAAAAAGCCCATCAGGAACTCATTAGCATAATAGGCCACACCCAACAGCAGAAAATCATTAGCATATTAGGCCACACCCCTGAGAGCACAGCTCATTGGCATATTAGGCCACACCCTCTTGTTACCAGAAGTGTGCTCATCCAGCCACACCCACCTTTTGCTTCTTATTCTGTTTACCTTGTTTGTTGCCAAAACCCAGGGCTTTTTTTTTGTAGCAGGAACTCCTTTGCATGTTAGGCCACACACCCCTAATGTAGCCAATCCGAATGAGTTCCTGCTATTGGGTGTGACTATTATGCTAATGAGGTTCCTGCTGGATGTGGCCAACTCGGGAGCCAGCCGGAATTCCGTTCCTGCGCGTTCCTGCCCAGAAATAGTCCTGGATGGTTGAAGAGTTATTAAAAGGAAATAGGGTTGCCAACTCCGGGCTGGGAAATACCTGGGAATTTTGGGGGTGGAGCCTCAGGAGGGTGGGGTTTGGGGAGGGGAAGGAGTTCAGTGGGGTACAAATGCCATTGAGTCCACCTTCCAAAGCAGCCATTTCCTCCAGGGTACCTGATCTCTGTCATCTGGGAATCAGTAGTAATAGTGACAGATCTCCAGGCTCCACATGGAGGATGGCAACCCTAAAAGAAAAAGATTTTATTATAGAAATAGGGTTGCAAAGTCTATTTTCGCCGGGTGCGCGCGCGCATCACCCAGAAGTGACGGAAGATCGCCAGACACACTGGGGGCGTGGCCACGGCCATACAAGGGAAAACCATAGAGTTTCCCCTTGTATGGCC
>NW_015168701.1:121034-132890 GCF_001447785.1 Gekko japonicus
TAAATGCAGGAGCTGGCGTTTCCCCTTTAAGAGCAGCCGTGTTTCTCTTTTAAGAGCACGAAGCTGGCATTTCCCTGTAAGCTTTCGAAGATCGGGCTTGGGAGGAAACACGGGTTCCACACACTTAAATGGAGAGAGATGGGGGACCGTGGGTGTGGGGGGTGGGTTCAATCCCCCAAAACGGGGGGCCCCCGGGAAAACCGGGGGGGGGGGGTTGGCAACCCTAATTCTTTGGTTGTCTTCAGGATATTCCACCACCCCCTGCCCCGAAACACAAAGCTAGTTAGCTTCACAAGCTCTAGGTAAAATGCTGTGACCAGGTGGAAAGGCTTTAATCATAACCCTTGCACACTTTTTAATGTAAGGGTTAGCATTAAATTGCCAATTTTTTCAGCGGTGCTGTATTTATTTATTTATTTTGCTATAAACAAAGTCTATTTTCTACAATGGCTACCATGAGTGTAATAAAGGGTCCTGCATTTGCTCAGCGAGATGCACTAAGGGCCTTGTTGAGAAGATCAAAGGTTCATTGAGCAGCTAATTAACAGAACCTTTTGAAGTCTGGCCTGACTTCAAATTGGAGTTCTTAAAAAGACAATGATGGTCTCACTGCATGATCCACAAACCACTTATGCTGATGCTCATACACCCGAGCTGTTCATTGATTTGTAGGATTCAGATGTCAAAGACTGTGGCTGATTCTGCATTGGCTTTTCCCTCCGTTGTTTTACAAAACCCACGTTGGAACAGAAATTCCCCTCTGCACTGCACGCTGCTTTCACTTCCTTTGATCATCAGCTTTTATGGAAGCCTCCACACTCTATGCCGCTTTCACTTCCTTTGACCATTGGATTTTATGGAAGCCTCCACATCCATGCCGCTTTCACTTTTTTTGATCATCAGATTTTATGCTATCTTCTATGGCCGTTCAGGGGTGATTTTGTAGTCAGTACATTTCAATGTGGTTTTGACCTGCACTTTTCCCTCATAGTTGAGAAAATGTGGAGTGAATGCTAGATGCAGAATTGCCCTGTGTTCTGGCAGGAGAGGGGTCTGGCTCAATCCAGCCTCAAAGCTGTATCTTTTGCACTGGAATCCTTTGTCCATTGTCTGTAGTGTTTGCAGGCTGGAGAGTGACAGGCAAACGCCCCTCAGCTCAATTCCCCCCCCCCCATCTTCTTTGTGCTCATAATAGGACAAAGTGCCCTAATGCTAGTAAACTGTAGTTGTGAGTTGCTGGGAGCCACCTGCGAGGGTCGTTAGTCTGAACAGCCACATGGAGATTAAACTGTCTTTGACTAAATTGAAATAACACAACAGCCACTAAATCGCAATGCTTCTTGATGACTGATTGTTCCCTCACAACATTCAATCTTTGCAAGAATCAGTCCTCAGCCTCTAAGGATGGCTGGTTGGTTAGTTTCAGATTCAAAGTGAAACACTGTTTTCCCAGCCAATAAGGTGTTAATGTAATAATTAAAACTTTTATTGAATGAATAAATTATTTATTCCGATCAAAGACCAGCACAAAAAACTTGCATTTAAAATAATCTGATCACACAGATCAATAAAGGAATGGAACTACATCTCATCTCTAAATAGGGCTAAAATGTACATGGGTATTTTTGGACTATACCACGGACTGCGGTCGAGGAAGACAACACCACAAGCAAAACTAGGAATTCCTCATGGCATGGATAAATGTGGCATTTTGGGGAGGGGATAAGAGAAGTAATAGAATACTTTTTTTTTTCTTTTTCTCCTCATCAGTTTTCCAGTCACTGTTGTGACCCAGTAGGGATGTAACATTTTCTCTCTCTCAAGATATTTACCTACAATTGCTGGATTAGCATCATGCTCGCTGATTGAATTTACTCCCCCACCTCCTTTCCGGTTAGTATTATAGCATTGACTCTAATTAATGAGAATTAGACTGTTGAGATGTTCAAAGACAATGTTATTTCAGTCAAAGCATGTAGCCAGAACACAAAATCAGAGAAATTATTCCAGAGCACTCTCTCTCTCTTTCTCTGGGCTGATTGTGCATTGGCTTTTCCCTTTTTTTCTTCTTTTTTTTTTAGCAAACCCATGTTGGAACAGAAATTTCCCTTTGCATTGCATGCTACTTTCACTTCCTTTGATAATCAGATATTATGGTAGCTTCCACACTCCATACTGCTTTCACTTCCTTTGATCATCGGATTTTATGGTACATTCTGCATAGATTTATGGCCTTTTTATAGCCATTCAGGGGGGACTTTGCAGCCAGTACAGCATTGGCCCGGGTTATCTGAATGTGGTTTTGAGCTGCACTTTTTCTTTCCAGTTGAGAAAATGTGGAGTGAATGCTAGATACAGAATCACCTTCTCTCTCTCTCTCTCTCTCTGTCTCTCTCTCTCTCTCTCTGTCTCTCTCTCTCTCTCTCTCTGTCTCTCTCTCTCTCTCTCTCTCTCTCTCTCTCTCGGCATTTGGCCTAGCGTATGTTGCCTGTTGTCAGGCACTAGGGGTGATTCAGTCTCAAACTGGAAGGGCCATAGCCAATGTTCCCTCTAAGTCGTGGAGTCTTGTGAGCAAAAATTCTGCTTTGTGAGCTTCTGGCATTAAAGTTGTGAGCAAATGATTTGGCTACTGCATAAATTAGTTTGCTCTGGAGCCATCCTTCCTGAGCTAAGACAAAAGTGTGTGAGCCGGAGGCTAAAAAACTGTGAGCTAGCTCACACTAACTCACCTTAGAGGGAACACCGGCCATAGCTCAGTGGCAGAACAACTGCCTAGTCTGTAGAAGGTTTCTGGTTCAGTCCCTGGCATTTCCAATTAAAGGGATCAGGTAATAAGTGATATGAAACACCTCCCCCTGAGATTCTGGAGAGCCATTGCCGGTCAGAGTATAGAAGACTGACCTAGATAGACCAGTGGTCTAACTCACTATAAGACAGCTTCATGTATTCAATTAAATTTCCTCAAAGGTAGGCCTTACCCTCTGCATCCCAAGTGCTGTGTATTTTTCATGATGCTAGCAGAACGAGCCGTGTTTTTCGAGTGTCCTCTAGGCTGCAGTGCCAGCCTCACAACTGCCATGGCATGCACCTAAGTGGGATGACATCGCAGGTGGAACTGGGAAGGGCTTGGGAGGCGCAATGCTCCACTCCACAAGGAGGGCTGGAACAGCAGACTGAGCAGAGTGCGTGTGGGGGTGGGTGGCACTTGCCACACCCACAAGTCTTTTCTGTCCTGCAAGACAGAAAAACAAAGCCATGGCAACCGGGCACGAGTTGATAGGGTCTGCAAATGCAGTTCTGGGGGTGGGTTGGGGGGCTTGCCAACCCCCCCTTGAGCCGCATGATGGAACCAGCCAACTCATATTCACCTGTCCTGTGATACAGTCTTCCTGGTTTGCTCACAATCCATCTGCCACGGCAGCTGCAGCTCCAGCCTCGGATTCTGCAAGGGAATGAGTTAAAGGGAGAGTTGCCAAGCTGGATCACCATGTGCAGTGGAGCAGCTGCGAGCCCCCCCCTTACAGGTATGGCCTGTGGTCTGCTGAGGGTGGGAACCAGGTAACTGACAGAGCCTTCTCCCCCCCAGTTCTTCTGGACAACTTTTCAAGGAACTTTTCCCATGGCATATCAGGAGCTATAGTGCTGGGCAGCCGCGGCTCCTGCTGCCCCACACTAGAGATGTAAAATTTCTGGAAATTTTGAAGCTCAGAAAAAAAACCAGTTTTTTTAGGGGGAAATGGAAATTTTCAGGAAAAATGAAAAAAATGCTACATTAGCACTTCTTTTTTCTTTTCCACATTGAAAGTCATTCTGTTACTTTAGGAACATAAAATATGACTAAGGACATTTTTACTTGGCATGAAATTATTACAACTAGCATATTAAAAATATAGTGTATCCAATCAATTATTACAAACAGAATACCCACCCACATGCAAAAACAAAACTGAAACCTTTTTCTTTTCTTGTGACAATAACACCTCCTAAAGGACGAAATGCATCTTGTTCTTGCATTGGAGAGTTCCGTTGGTAACCTAGGACTTGCTTGTCCTCAGTGCACAGAAATTAGATCAATCTGATACCATACGTATTTTTTAGAAATGATTTGGAAAATATCTGAACACCTTGTCTTAAAATATTTTATTCATCATGTTAAAATAAAACATTCCATAATCATTTTTTCTTTTCTCTTCTTTTTCAATTTTTCCAATTTTTCAGAAAAAAGCAAAAAGACTTCAGGAAAAAAACGGGAAAAAATGACTTTTCCCCAAATTTTTCCAGTTTTTTCCCGGGCCTTCACATCTGTACCCCACACATGAACTCCCATGTCATGTATCCTAACTACTGAGTTGTTCATTGTTCTACCATAAGTATTTGTGTGGGGGGGGACAGCAATTGGCTGCTGGGGAGGGGGCTTGGCCGCCTTGGGGAGAGAAGTGCTTGGGCAAGCCTGTAGTCAGCATCCTGAGCCTAATGGGCGGTGTTGCAGTGGTGGAGGACACCTGGTTTTGCAAGATCCATGTGCACCTATGGGCTACACCATGTTTTTTGTTGGTGTAAGTTTCCAGCTGTGGCAGTGGCCGTTTCCTGGGTGAAAGGACTCAGGGAGCTGATTTCTTAAAGGAAAACTTTGACTTCTATTGGCCCAAAGGTCATTGGCAGCAGGGGTCATTTGGGGGGGGGGCGCGGGGGGACGCCATCCCCCCGGGTGAGGTGCGGGAGGGCGGGGCCTGGAGCTCCCTGCTGGTGCCCGCTGGAGGTCGCTGCCGGCTCTGGGGAGGACACACTTCCGGTGATGTCAGGGGGTGTGGCATATGCTAATGAGTTATGCTAATGAGTCCCCCTAGCTCTTTTTCTACGAAATGACCCCTGATTGGCAGTATCTAGGCATAAAGGTTCCATCTGACTTAAATGACCTCTTCAAAGTGAATCATTTAAAGATTTACAACGACATTCAAGCCCTGTTAAAACAATGGGATACTAAAATCCTCTCCTGGTTAGAAAGAATCTCGTTGATCAAAAGCTTTGTTTTTCCAAATTTTCTTTTTTGCTTTAGATCTATTCCTATTTATGTACCACTAACCGTTTTAAGACGCTGGCAGAGGCTATTAGATACTTTTATCTGGCACTACAAAACCCCACGAATAAGGTCCACAGATATGCAGAAACATCTCAGGGATGGGGGCTTGGCTGTACCAGATCTGCACATCTACTACAAAGCCTCTATTCTAATTAACTTGATTAGGCATTATCATTCCTCACCTACAGTAGATTGGATGGAGATAGAAAATAATTACTTGTATCAGCAAACATTTCGGGAAGTGCTCTGGGCTCCACATTTTTGAAGTCTTATTTTTAAACAAGATAATCCTTTTTTACACAATACTCTTAGAATATGGTACCTATCTAAACCAAAATTATTACCTTCTCTGTCGACCATGAGTTCCTTTACTGGCCAGTCCTGGTTTCAACCTGCTCGGGAAACTAACTCCGAGCATGGAGAAAGGTGGGAATAAACGGGTTGCTTACCTGTAACTGATGATCTTCAAGTGGTCTCTGTGCAGTCACACCTATGGGATTATGCGCCTGTGCTGATCCAAATCGGTGGTATGCAAAACTCACAAAGGGATTTTCACGCCTCCCTCCCAGGCATGCGCAGGAACCCTACTGCGCATGCCCAAAGAGGAGGGCATGGACATCCCGCCAGTTCCTTCTGACCACTGTCATGTCAATAACCAGAGAAAAGTACTGAAACGACAGCAGTGGGGAAGGACGGGCGGGTGGCATGACTGCCAGTGCGATGCTGGGGAATTGAAGCGCTCTTTCGCCCTGACGGTCCGGCCGTTGTGTGTCCACAATGGAACTCGAGCTGCCGACTGGGACAAGCGTTGGAGATCAAGCATTTTACCCGTACCTTTGGTGAGGTCTTCGGACCAACAATGAACAGTGAGTCGAGTCAAACGAAAACATTGGGATTATAAAAGAAAGCTCCCCCAGGAACAGCGAGACTAGCGAGCGGGGGAGAGGCCCCTCCCATACGCATAAGGGAAGTGGTGATTTTCTAAGGGGGAGCTGAAGCAAAAGCATTGAAATCTGTTTTGAGAGATACACTAGAGCTCTAATAAGCATCTGGCCGAATTACAGAGACTTCAGCAAGTTCTTTTTAAAAGTAAACAATCCGCTAACATGGCGCTGAGAAAAACGGAGAAAGAAAAGCAAGCAAAACTGAAACCTTCTGGAAGTATGAGCCCATGACCGGAAGACACCACCAAGATTTCTAAGCTGTTAGCAGACTCTTTGCGCCCTCTACTGGACCAGATGACGTATATCAATCAATAGCTTACAGCATTAAACCAGAAATTTGCAACTCAGCAGCTCCAACTGAATGAAACTACAAAACTGTCGGAGCAAACAGCTGAGAAGGTGAAAGAAATGGATGCCAAATCGAAAAAGGTGAACAAAAGGGTGCAGTTGTTGGAAAAGAAGCAGGTTTCTGACGAGTCTCAGCTACTGCAGATACAAATGGAGAAAGCCAACTTCATTCTTTGATTTCAAGGAGTCCCTGAGGCTAAAGACAAGAATCTAAAACAAATAATGAGTGAGACGTTGGCTCCAATGGCAGATTTAAAAGCGGAATATCTTATAAGTGAAATAGATGTGGTCTATAGAGCCTACTCTGTATTTATTAAGAAGAAGAATCTGCCTGAAGAGATAGTGATAAGATTCTCGAAGAGACATGTGAGAGACCAAATTTTGAAAGCAACATCAGGAGTCTCCCTGAAAATTGGAGACAACATCATCAGGATTTTAAAAGACATCCCATTTGAAATAAGGAAGAAGAGGAAGGAATACAAAGACTTGGTTATGTTTTTACAAACAAACAGCATTCCTTACAGATGGTTGGTTCCCGAATGCATCCTTTTCAAACTTAAGGACAAAAAAAAGAAAAGACTGACTCTGGTTTTAAAGCACGGGAGTTTCTGAAACTGCAACTGGGAGAGTCGAGAGAGGATGGCAAGGAAGGTGTAAACAGTTCTACTTCCGACGAGGACTCTGCTTCTGAGAAGGGGTGGCGGCCCCCAAACACGATTACCAATTGAGGATTAGAAAGGATAAAACAAAATGAAGGCTGAAGAACTCTGAATTGTGCCTTATAAGCATTTCTTAATTGTTGATGCTCTTGTGTTTTTTCTTAACAGTGAAATTACTGGTTATAAAGATAAATAATATAGCTTAAACGACCACGTTCAATGTAACTATAGCATTTTAGACTAACACTTATACAAGCTGTTGTAATGATCTTCTATACTTGGGTTTTTAGTGGTTTAATTTTCTTTCTCCCATAGTTGTAATTTCCCCATCTCTTTTTCGTTTTAGTTTATAGAAAAATGCAATATAGAAAAATGCAATAAAAAATCCCCTTCGGGAGGCCAAAGAGCCACAAAACTTTTAAAATGCATGTTTTTGCACACATGGGGTTGGTTTTTGAAGGGGTATCAGATTTGTTGAAGAGTACAATAGCTCCTTGCGATCTGCACTGTGCCATAGGATGAGAGCAGTTACTTTGCAGAAGGGTTTGACAATTCTTCAAACATGCACAGACCAAAGGGAATTGTATTGAGCAGTTCACTCACCCCACACCTAGTTGATGCAGTCTGTGATGCTCTGAAGAAACTGTATGTATGTACCTGTGGTAGAAAAATCATGTGGAGGGAGGGAAAAAGTCCCTCCCAATACACTGATGTTAAGACTAGGACTGTTGGGGGATTTAAGAGGTATTATCACATGTGCATGTAGCAGGGACCGATGCAGGGTTTTATGAGCCCCGACTCAGTATCTGTGGGGCGCTCTATTGAAGCTCTCTTCTCCTTCCATGCCATGGCCACCTCCCTCCCTCCCAGCTGTTGCTCCCTTCAGTCTTCCTCATGTGTTTCCCATGAAAGCTGCAAAAAACAGCTAAATGGTGGGGAGCAGCCTGCTCCCTGCTACTAAGATGTTTCACACTTTTGTGCAGTTCCTTTAAAGTTTAAAGGGACTGCCTTTTTTGCACTTTCCGCAAATCCTGTTGAAAGAGACTACAGTCCCTTTCAATAGGGTTTGCAAGGTCAGGAACTGGTTTGGTTTGCAAATGAACCTCTCCGTTCATGGTTTGGACACACTCCAGAACCAAGTAGGAAAAGAGGGCTGGTTTGTTATAATTTCCAGGAAGAGTGACATCTCAGATATAATTGCCCAGAATTAGAAAAAGGAAAACAGCAGACGTCAGCCAAGACTGTTAATATAGTTAAAAAGTCTGAGACAGACATCCAATCCCTGAACACAAAGAAGCCAAACCAGTGAGACCAACCAGAGGAAAACAAAGGAAACAACTATGGATAGCACAGGAGGATTTGAACAGGTAATATATGGTTGAGATTAACAGTGAAGAAATATTAGGCTGGAGAGACACAGGGGCAGAAATTATAGAAAGAACAGTATCAGTATGGTGTAATGGTTAGGACCGCGGACTCTAATCTGGGAGAACCAGGTTTGATTCACCACTCCTCTGTTGTAAAAATTGGCAAAATAGTTAAATACTCAGAGATTGCAATGGATCTTTGCTTTAATGAAGAGAAGGCATTTTTAAAAATATTTTTTAAAATATTGTCAACAGTTCTAGCCAATCGTTTGAATCATTTAATAATTCATTACATCCATAAGGACCAAGCTGGTTTTATGCCAGGAAGGACATCCGCAGCCAATATTAGGAAAACAATATTATTGAATGTTGTAGAAATAAACAAATAAACTCGGCAATTCTGTCAGTGGACGCTGAAAAAGCGTTTGACCGGGTTGAACCTCGGTATTTACAAAAGTTGCTTTCATATATGAATTTTGGCCCATATTTCCTTAATGCAATTAAAGCGGTTTATCAAAACCCTATAGCACAAATCTCAGTAAATAATTACAGGTCGGATGATATTCAGTTAACTAGAGGTACACGTCAAGGGTGCCCCTTGTCCCCGATTTTGTTTGTCCTGTCTTTGGAGCCATTGGCATATGCCATTAGAGATAATCAAGATATATTAGGAATCAAAATAAGTAATAAAATCTGTAAAATGAGTTTATTTGCAGGTGATGCTATTTTTTATTTGAAAGATCCTAGTCATTCGATTAAAGCCTTATTAAACCTTATCAAAAATTTCAGTGAAATTTCAGGATTTAAAATAAACTATGCCAAATCTGAACTATATCCTATAAATGTCACGCAAGAGGAAAAATTAAACTTGACCTCATTGTATTCATTTAAATGTGTAACTAAGCACTGGAATCACTTAGGAATTAATATACTATTGAATTTATCGGACCTGACAAGTGCAAATTACTAACCATTAGTGAGCTCAATGAAGAAAACATTAAATGACTGGCAGAAACTGAACTTCTCCTTATTAGAAAAGGTAGATCTTTTTAAGGCTATAATGTTACCTAAATTTTTATTTTTGTTCCAGAATCTGCCAATAGCTTTTCTAATAAGGACTTCAAGGAATGGAAGTCAATAATAGTTAAATTCATTTGGAATAATAAAAGGTCTCGCATTAAATACTCTTACCTAAATAAACCAGTAAAGCAGGGAGGTCTTGGTTTCCCATCCCTGGAGGAATATTTTTAGCAGCACAGTTAAAAGCAATATTTTATTATGCAGACCCTAAACGTGAAAAATCTTGGCTAAAAATTGAAGCAGAAAGTTTGCATCCAGACATTTTACACGAAGCAATGTGGAATATATCTAGCTATAGAAGCCCATCAGATATATCAAATAATTTTTTAAAATTTACATTAAAAATATGGGACAAATATAAAAAATATTCTGGCTCCAGATACATCACCCATAATGGCCTTTTTAGGTCAGCATTGGTTTAAACCAGGCAGAGAAATTAATCATTTTAAGATATTAAGAGAAAAAAATGTATTTAGATTAAAAGATCTACTTATTAACAACCAACTAGGCTCTCAAATCCAATTAGAACAAAAATATGGTTTTAAACTACAATGGTTCCAATTCCAACAGTTGAGACATATGTTTCTTGATATCATGAAGGCTGGATCATTGGGTAGACCTCTTACACAATTTGAGAAAGTGTTGTATAAACCTGGAAAGGATGCAAAAAGTATTATTTCAGTTATTTATGTTTTGCTAAAGAACAAGGTATGGAGTCAAAAAACTTCTATTCAAGTGGCCTGGGAAAAAGATTTCACTATATCTATAGAAGATACTCAGTGGAATAACTTATGGAATTCTTTTTCATTCAGTACTAATAACATGAGTGTCAGATTACAAACGTATAAATTGTATACCAGATGGTATCTAACTCCTAATCGCTTATTCCTATGTAAATTCAAGAACAATCCCTTGTGTTGGAAGGGTTGTGGACAAAAAGGTAGCTTTATACACTGTTGGTGGGCTTGCCCAAAATTTTACAGTTTTGGGAAATAATACTAAAAGAAATACGAAAAATAACTGGGCAAGTAATTCCTAACACTCCTGAATCAGTATTGTTACACTATTGGCCCACCTTAACATTAACTAAACAAAAAATAGAACTAATCTTGTTAATGCTTTATGTGGCAAAGACACTATTGGCACTGAACTGGAATAAATTGAGAGTTCCGAACTTATACAAAAATATGGGATGTGATAATTGCTGACAAAATAGCTACCCAAATGATGGTAGCTCAAGGTGCAAAGAAAAAGAACAATTTTCTTGAAAAGTGGTCTTCTTACTTTGAATATACTTCTGCACAGTCAAATAGCTTGACAAAATTGCCTAACGAGTATAAAGATATAGCTTTGTATTAGATTGTTGGAGGCCAAATTCCACCAGGGCACAAAGCTGCTTCAGCAGCTATATTGGTCAAGGTCTCCATCTCTGACATTTGCAGGGCAGCAACTCCCGCCAACCCAGCGGTTCGAAAGGTAAAAAATGGATGTTGATTCTAGAAAGGCAGCTGTGGGAGAAGCAGCATTGGAGAGCTTATGCCACTGATCGGCTCACACCCTCCTCCACAGCCATCAGGTAAGCTTGCTCTTCTCCCACGTAGGGCTGTACAGAAGCCACAAAGATGAAAACAGAGTTGCACTTAACTGTAACTGCTGTTTATCGAGTGGGTCCTCTGTGCAGGCATACATCCCTTCCTCCTTTCTCTGCTGTGGACCTCTTCCTGTGGAGTTCTCACTTTGCTTCATGGCAGTGAAAGGAGAACTGAGGGAAGGGGTGCTCCTGCCCCTTGGTCATGTGTTGGTTTAGGCAAGAAAAGCTAGTGTGAGCCGAGGGGAAGGGGGAGTGCTCCTAATGCTGTAGAAAGTGCTAGAAAGCTAAAGAAGTTTCACTTCCATGGCAGGCCTCTGCACATGTGGTCCCATGTGTGCCTGCACAATAGGCCACTCAACAAGTTAGAGGTAAGTGCAACTCTGTTATATATAGGCCCTGGTCACACGGGCAGGAAAATGCGCGGGGGGGGCGAGCATGGCTGTTTGCCTGGGAGCAAAATAACGTGCGGCTGTGCGATCAGACGTCCTGTAGAGGCCCCGTCGAGGTCCCGTAGTTACGGGGGAGGCGCCGATCACAGGACAATCCTGCGGTGCGGCAAAGAAGCAGCGCCAAGGGACAAAGGGGTTGTGTTTTTTAAAAAATTGAAGTGTGTGCATGCTCCGTTTGGTGCTTGTGCGCATCCGTGGAGACTTGGGAAAAAAACCCTTTTTGCGAGGGGACATGGGCGGGCGCCGGAACTACCACCGGAAACGCGATCAGACGCCCGCCCTTGCCCCGTGGTTTCCAGAAACTAGTACCTCCAAGGTACTAGTTTTTTACCCCGCAT
>NW_015168701.1:132919-133385 GCF_001447785.1 Gekko japonicus
CACAACCTACCGCCGGAAACGCGATCAGGCGCCCGCCCTTGCCCTGCGGTTTCCGGAAACTAGTACCTCGGAGGTACTAGTTTTTTACCCCGCATCTTCGGCGGGAAGCTTTGGGTTCGCCATGGGAGCTCTACGTTTCCCAGATGTGGCGCTCTGATCGCGCCTGGAAAATCCGCCTATCTTCCGTCTCTGTAGCATGACCGCAGCCATATATATGCTGATTCCCAGCACCAGCTTTGGTATGTGGACTCCTTTGAATTGCTGGTGAATGATTCACTATGATGACTGGGGGTGGGGTGGGGGTTAATGAAGCCCACAACGGCAGAATACTTAAAAGCCAACCCTGTATGTCAAGTTAAATTCAAATAAGCCTCAAAGCTGAGCTTGAAAAAATATAGATGATCTTTAGTGAGTAAGCTTTCAGCATTTTGATTGATGGCTGGAAATCAATGAGAAGACTTCAGCA
>NW_015168701.1:133407-137573 GCF_001447785.1 Gekko japonicus
GCTAATTCTATTACACCTTACTTTATTGGGTTTTCTTTCTTCTAGAATTACACTTTCACACTGTGCAGGATCAAACGGCTATATAATAATGGCTTTGTTTCTTGCATTTTACTAGTAATGAGAGAGTTCCTTTTGAGGATTTGCATTTCTTTTAATGGAGGACACAGGGTCTTTCAGGCAATTCTGTAGTGCTCCTCTTGCACTCAGTTTTAAACATAACCCTGGCTATGTTTTTCATCAAACATAGAGCCATATATTGGGGCTTTGAAATAGTTTGTGTAACTCAGACGACTTCGATATCTTGCAGGGTGGGGGAAGGAGGAGGCAAGATCGCCTACATTTAAAATGTTATATTGCAAGGAATAAAAACTTTGCTAATTAAACTTCTTCAAGGCTTAGCCCCCAAATTACTTATCATTCTATTATTTAGCAATCTATATTCATAGTACTGACTGCATGGAGCAGTTTAAATACAAACATATGTTTGTGTGTGATGCTGAATTGCATATTCATGGAGGGTGGCTGTGCTGCTATTCCCCTTCAGATTTATCTTGTTTGTTGAAAGATTTATTAACCCACCTCTCCATTCAAAATGGCTAACTGCACATTAAAATGCTTACACATTTACTTTTCAGTAAAAAGAGCTATAAAAATTAGTGCAACAACAATCAAGTTATATACAGCATAGCACATAGAGCAACCAACTTACCTCAGCCCCAAAAAGCCTTTCTCAAAAGTACTGTCTTGCCTTGTTTCCCAAAGTCAGTAAGTGGGAGACTTTCTGCACCTTCTTGGCAAAGCATTTTCAGATTTGGACCTCCTCTGCACAATCCAGAACATTTTTCAGCCATGGTTCCAGAATGCTAGGATCACTACTGAAAATGTTCTAGATCAGGGCCTCCCCAACTTTTTGAAGCTATGGGCATCTTTGGAATTGTGGGGGAAATGGTGGGTGCCACCAGTTTGGAAGTAATACTCTGGGTTCACTGCCTAATGTCAGCTATGCTGCCATATAGTTTATGGGCCTGGGTTCGCTTTCATGACCTGTGTGTCAGTTGCTGCCGCTGCCGCATTCCTTTCTTTTCGTTTCTCCCCCTCGTTATCACTGACCTTGTAGCCAGCCTGTGTAGTGTCTTCCCATCAATTAACTGTGAGATTAGTTTCGTTTCTTAGCCTCGGCTCTAACTGCCTTGGTCCTCTTTCCCGCCCACGGGAGTCAGGCCGATTGGCTCATAGGTGGTGGTGGTGGGGTGCTTTCGAATACCCTATATCTCTCCCAGCTTTCTATGATGAAGTTATTCCTAACAGTGACTGTGTCTATGCTACCATAGTGCTAACAATAAAGTAAAACCTCCGAAGAAGCGTGTGCTCTGTTGTTTGACTGTGGGTCCTGACACCTAGCTGATTGGTGGTAGGATGAGGTGGGAGGACTTCTTCAAGGACTAGTAAAAGGCCCTGCTCATCTTCCTCATACACATGGATGGTCACCAGGAAAAGCTGCAGTGGGTTCTGCATTGGGTGAAACTACTGCTCTGTGTCATGCCAAGTAGATTTGAATCTGCTGAGCAGAAGGAATAGCCAATGGCGAATGCTTGGAAGACCTAAGAGGGTAACTGGTTCTCCTTCTTTTGATTTGCTGCTCCTTACTCCTCTTTGTGTTTGCAGAACACGTATGTGTTCTTCAGTAAAGGAACTATCTGAGACAGTCAAAATGAGCAAGGACAGAAGTGCTGCTTGAAATGGAAGCCTTGATTATCTACTCAGATATACTTTGGAACTATGCAGTCCAGCCCGTTGTCTCCAGAAGGGACAGGCAGTTGCCTCGATGCAGTGCTCCTGCAGTTCTGCCTCATCCCTTCTGTCTCAATAATTTCCTTACTGCTGCTAATCAGCAGTGAGCAAGTGGATGCTTTGAGTCTTTTTCATATATTCATTACTGTAAAAATTGTCAAACTTGGAGTCTCGTTTGCCATGGGTTTTGTACGTTCCATCTTTATGGCCTGTATGAAGGACTGAGACTGAGGCATAGCGTAGTGATTTCAGCTCATACTTTATTCATGCATAGGAGAACTTGAGATAGCTAGCAGGACCCATGGCCCACTTATATTCCCGTTCTTAACCACACCCAACACACACATCCACACTCGTTTATTTACAAACAACTTTCACCATTGGTTCCTTTTAGGATCCGGGCTGGCCGATTGGCTAGCTCTTGGATCCTCCACTTCTATTGTCTTTGGATGTGAAGCTTAACCTGTCCGCATGGTCACGTGTGGGCCTGACCATGTGTGTGGTCTCCTTTGGTACACAACAGCCTGTAAACCACAGCAGTTGGATTGTGTATTTGGGCATGCATGGGGGTGGGGGTGGTGAGAGTGCATGTGTGGGATACTGCTTTGCTTATCTGCTTTGTAACTCTTTTCTTAAGAGGCCTCCCGAATGGAAAGTACGTGAAACGACCTTGAAAGCCTGTCTCTGCTAGCTGGCCTGTCGTAAATAATGTAACTGTAGATTCGCAGGTGGGGGAGGAGGGCTAACAGGGCACACTAGGTTTAGGCAGGCTGAGTGGATGGATTGATTGGACGGGGTCACTGGGGGTGGTGGCTTGTTTGAATCATGTATAATTCCAGAACTCGCACCAAAGGAGTTAGTTCTGACACAGATGGTCTTAGCTTGATACATTCACATCTCTCAATAAATCACTATCCAGAGAGTGTTGTTGGGAGTAAGTTTGTTCAAGAGTCTGACAAAAATGAAGAGTAGAAGGGAGCGATAAGAGCCATGCTTGCTAGCCCAGCCCCTGATCGCTCTGTGTGGGTGGTATCTGTGTGGATGGTGTCCTTGAGCACATAGAGGTAGGGATAGTGCAAGCAACACTGTAACCATCCCTCATGCATTCATTTGCACTCAAGCAGCAGAAGGAAAAAAAACACTTTTGACTCTGCTGTCATGAAGAACTTGATTCAAAGACTCAAGTCAGCCAGATATGGGCAATACCCTAAAACATTAGCACCTAATCTTAGGCCACACTTATATTCACAACTCCCATAATGTGGTATAATAGGAGAGTTTTAACAAGGAAAGAAACAATTCCCACTGAGACATAATGAATCAAAGGGAATTTTCTCAGGGGAACCAAATCTGAGCATCTTCCAAAAGGCTTGAAATGTGAAAACATTAATATTATGTTGCTGTTTAGAAACAAATTCAAACATGACAAAGCAAATAAATGTGTTTGTCCCTTTTTGACAATACACAATGGTTTAATTTTAGGTGATGTTTATTGAATGATTGTTGAATGGATAGGTAATGGAGACTGCATGAGAAGAGGCATGTCGTCAGAGCCAAGAACATGATTAGCAACCCAGCTGAATTGTATGAAGACAGAAGCAAAACAGTTTTTGTAATACATCCGCACTAATTAGGCTTGTAGCATCCTGGCTGTGTTTAGATGATTGGGGTTGAAATCCTAAACATATTAGGCATAACATATTCCAAAAAATATGACCACCAACCATGCCTTTTCTTTAACATGGTCAGTACATTGAATCTGAGTCAAATAATTTTTGATATTTGGGAATGCATAGAAATGTTCCAATCTTTCTGATGTTTCACTCTGATTTTGTTTCCCAGACAGCAGGTGGGAATCATTGGTATGAAAGTGACACAGCAGATATATGCATGACAAGGATGTCATCAAGCCAGAACTGTTAGCCCATTCCCCCACCCTAACCAAAATGCCCTGGTTGGCATTTTTGTGGACAGCAGTCTACTTTCTGCTAATCATTAATAGGAATGGGCATGAATTGGAAAAATGCAGTTTGGCTCATGGTTCTTCACATGCCCTGTTTGTGAACCACAAACGGTTACAAATTTTTAGGTGTCAAACAAACTGGTTCAGTTCATGAGGTTTATGTCCCAGTAGAATGCCTCCCCCAGTGTGCTAGAGACACCAAACATACAGGAAATCTCTGGCTGACTCTACTCTACCTGCCCTCCAAGTGAGGATTGGATTTATGGGATCTGAGTTACCGCCCCCAAAGAAGGTGTCCCCAGAAAAGTGCTTTGACGGCTCTGATTCAGGAGGTTATCTTTTTCCCTGCTCTTGTCAGTTTCAAATGACTCTTGTCAGTTTCAAGAGGATTCCCCCCCCCCTAGTTGCTGTT
>NW_015168701.1:138118-150986 GCF_001447785.1 Gekko japonicus
TCGAAAAGCATAAACTACCCAAAATTCATCGCAAACTTTAGTTTGTGAGCCAGTTCATGCTCATCCCTAATCATTTCATCATCTTACTTGCTTTGGAAAGGCTTTCTGGTTTTGCATATACACAGGTTCTGTTCCTGTGAGCTATTTAAATTTTCTGGGGTTGTCCGTGACTGCTAGTTGGCCTATTAAAAAAAAATATCTATGTTTGTGTCCACTGTCAGGCAGGGTTGTACAAACTGGGGATGCATATAATGGCAGAGTCTAAAGCTCCCCCATTCAGTTATAGGCAGCATGTAAGAGAAATTGTATATTTATTGGCTTCTTTTCTTTCTAACCGGACCCAAACTACCTTACAAAAGATACAGTAAAAGAAATACAATTTAAATATACAAAGAAGATGGCAAGGACAAACTGTATCTTGGGGCCAGTCCAGAATTTAGCTTACCAGCTGCCCAAGACCACAGGGCACAACCCACAGGGGTGAATGCCAAGAGCCCTTAAACTTGCACCCAAAGGCTGATGCCTAGGGTTGCCAATGCTGGGTTGGGATGTTCCGGGAGACTTGAGGGCAGAGCCTGAGGAGGGTAAAGTTAGGGGAGGGGAAGAGAGCTCAGCCGGGATGCAGTGCCATAGAGTTCACCTCTAAACTTGCCATTCTCCCTCTGAGGCGGAGAGCATCTTGCTGGGGTGATTCCCACCGTCCAATCAGGGAGGCAGGAACACTTTTTCCAACTTCCCGTCTCTTGCCTGTGGGTGTCGCCCTCTCCAGTTCTTTTCCTGCCTCAACAGGGAGAGCAGCTTAGATCAGGCTTTGCCTTTATCTAATCTTCAAAACTCTAAATTCCTTATTCAACCTCATATATCTTCTATCTTAACGACTTCTATATACTTCCTATCATTCTTTCACTGTTCTTCCCTATGTTCTAACCCTTTTTGGAGAAGAACAACAATGGGGACAGGGCACAAGAGGAGCCAGCATGACCTACTCAGGCTTGCCTAGGCTACCCCACCGAGATTGCCTGAGGGCACAAGAGGAGCCAGCATGACCTATAGCAGGCTTGTCTAGGCTACCCCAACGTGATGGCCTTAATGGCTTAGACCATCAAAGCCCTAAAAAAGCACCGTGAGCGAGAATGGGACGTTCAGAGGACTGCCATCCTGTTTTTAGATAGCCTTGTTTTTAGATAGGTTATAAATTGTGTTGAATTTTTAATATTTTGTATTGTTTTTACTGTTTTATTAGCTATATGCCTGTTAGCCGCCCTGAGCCTCCGGGGAGGGCGGGATAAAAATGTAAATAATAAATAAATAAATAAATCTGAGGGTGACAAAATGCGCACCAAAAACAACACCTGTTACACCTGGCTGCTGGAGACCAGGGCAATCAATCTGTGAGGCTGCAGGGAGATTCCTATTCCATCTGCAGGCCTCAAAAACTAGCAAAAACTAGCTAATAGAGAAAGGAATTTCTATGGGACCCAGACAACATGCCCGGTTTCCAGCGTTCTGGCAATATATGCAAACCCAGGCTGTTCTCCTTACCTCCTAGTTTCCTTCTCTCTTTAGAGTCCAGGTGGCTGCTTAGTGCCCCCCCCCCCAGTCCATCAGCCATGTAAGCGACATAGCTTCTAATGAGAAACATCTAAGGAACTACTCAGTGCATTAAGTTGCAGCAGCAGCTGTATGCAATGCCAACAGTGAGTCTCCAGGTCTACTCATAAGTAAGACACATGGATCAAGACCCTCAATGTTCCCCCCCCCCCTGGGTTCTAGCCCTGCTTAGGCAAACCATGCAGAAGGAGATTGCCAATTCTGGCAAGGTAGAAATGGAAGACACACATCCCACCCCAGCTCCTCCTCCTGCCCCCTCCCTTCCTACAGGCAGGGGATTTGGGCAACGCAGCTTCTTCCACAGGGAGACCTAGCTGACCCCTAATGCAGCTAGGAAGGAATCCTACAATAGAAAGAGTGAGAGAGAAAGATCACTCTCTATGGGACACAGAGAGGGGGCAGTTCTTGAGTTTAAAAGGAGGATGAAATGTACTATTTTAATTTGGTGCTGACTTTGTCTTACCTCCCCTGAGCCCTATTATGCAGGGAAGGGCAGGCTATAAATTGAATATATAAATAAAAATTCATGAACAGTCCATAATTCTGAGAACTACTAACACCCTTCTCTAAGCCCATGGCAGCATTAGAGCTGCAGGAGGTCCCCTCTAAAGAACAGTCAGGCCCTCCTAATTCTCAGGCCAGTAGTCGGTCAAGGGAATAAGAATTCTCCCTAGGTCCAGTGCAGCAGAGACGGTTTCTCCTGTTCCATCAGTTTCTTTTAGAAAAATTTAAATGTTGAATGGACAAAACCTATGGCCAGCAAGCAATCGCATGTGTTACTAGAAATTGTATGTTTTATCATATTTTATACTTGATTTGTGCAGGTGTCACTAGTGGATGCTCCAGTAACGGCTTTGCAGTCATCTGAGCTTTTGTCAGAGGATGGTGAGGGCACTTTCCAGCATAGTTTTTACAAGAGGGTTGTCTCGTCCTGATGGAAGCTTGTAAAGGCTCCACTATGACCGTTAAAACTCCTGCTGCGGTCCCAATAGTCTCAAGACTGGCTGTTGTCTGGTCTAGGAATCTGTTCCAACTTATTTCAGCCAGCAGCTGTTGCATGGTAGAGGGAGCCATTAGGGTTCTCACAGCTCACAATGGCGAATGCAACCTTGGTCCCTTACCATCTTTCCAGAACTATGGCATCTGAGACACCTCCCAGAAGAAGATTATAAAAATAAATAAAAATTATGGCTCAGAGCTTGGCAACTGATGCCTAACCTGAATGGCCCAAGCTAGCTCGATCTTGTTGGGTCTCAGAAGCTAAGCAGGGTCAAGACTGCTTATTTCTTGAATGGGAGACCATCAAGGAAGCCCAGGGTTGCTATGCAAAGGCAGGCATTAGCAAACCACCTTTCTTCTTCTCACTACATGCTAAGTCCATAGATATGACCTATACTTGTTAAAACATCAGACCATTTGGGGACGCTCTCTACAAGACTTGTATTCAAACCTGACACACTAGACCACTCTGGCAAGAGGAGTTTTGGGAGTTACTTCTTTAGTTTCCACTGTGTCCTCCTGAGATTTCACAAGGATAGCAGAAGGATGAACTGGGGTTCTTCCAGACAACCCTTCAGAAAAGGTTCATTCAACACATAATTATTAGTGGAAATGATAAACGAACCCGTGACCATAAGCTGTTCAAAGCATAACTTCAAACCCTTCTGGTCGGGGGGACGTTTTCTATACATGTAGTCTGACTCTCAAGTAGTCAGTTGGTCCTTACAGTTATTTATTTATTTATTTAGGTATTTTTACCCCGCCAGGTTCTTCCAGACAATCCTTCAGAAAAGGTTAATTCAACAAATAATTATTAGCGAAAACGATAAACCAACTCATGGCCGTAAGCCATTCAAAGCATAACTTCAGGCCCTTCTGGTGGGTGGGACATGTTCTCCGGTGGTCCTTGGAGTGGGGCAGTCCTTTGACTCCTTACTCCTGGGACTTGCCCCTCCCCCATCCAACGCAGGGCCGGCTGACTTTCGAGACCCCTTCATGGTGGCAAGAAGGAACAGAAATTGAAGGGCAGATTCAGTTTTAAAATACCCCAACAAGAGTATATTAAGGTATTTCAGTTTTTTTCACATTAAGATATTTCAGAATGAAGTCTCTAGATCCATCACAGAGTCCTTTCAGCCTGAGGAGTACCTCACTTCAGTAGATCTTGTTGATCAGATCAAACCCTGTGGCCAAGGTGCACCAAGATACAGAAACAACTATATACTGTCTACAGAACTATGGATTCCTGGTCAATCTTCAGTTAAGTTCTCTAGCACCTACTAAGAAAGTACAACACCTAGGTGTCAGGATGGTCACAACTTGCTTGTACACTAGACCACTACAGCAGCTTCCAAGACATTTCCAATTACAAGTTATGACCAAGGGGGGGATCCTTTCCATCAGGGCTGCCTTACAGTAAAGACCAGTCTCACTGGGAGGACAAGAATGTTCAATCCCCTTCAGGTAAGGAAACAGTGCATCCTGGAAGCAAAGTAGATCTTTCTCAGTCTCCAGACCAGTGTTCCCTCTAAGCTGAGTTAGTTTGAGGTAGCTCACAGTTTTTTAGCCTCTGGCTCACACATTTTTGTCTTAGCTCAGGAAGGATGGCTCCAGAGCACACTAATTTATGCAGTAGCCAAATCATCTCCTCACAACTTTAATGCCAGTAGCTCACAGAGCAGAATTTTTGCTCACAACACTCCACAGCTTAGAGGGAACATCACTCTAGACTGCCTGGTTGGGGACAATGCTAGAAGGCTCACCAGTACAGGGTCGGTGGTCTGGGAGCGAGGCAATCCCCCTGGAGCTTTGGATGATTTATCTGACCTTCCTTTACCATCAGCCCACAGATACTTGGTCAACATGTACTAATCCAACCAACAATATACAATGAGGGTCTAGATCTTCATCTACCACAAGGAAACTATCAAGATCATAACATGGGCTGAGAAAAATCTGACATCACCAAACAACCTTCAAGTGAATTGGTGGCTCCACCATGTTTCTTCTTCTTCCATTAGCTAAAATGATCGAGGCTTAACATCCCAGTGGCTAAGTGACCTTATGTTTGCCTATCCCCCCTGATCCCAGTTCCTTCAAAATAGGTCAGGAATTTATTGACACAAGAGATTGCAAAGAAAATAATGTTTGCAAAACAAAATTATTTTGAAAATGCAAATAAACCTACAAGATGGCTGGCATATAAGCTAAGAAAAGAATCAGAAAAAAACACATAAAAACATTGAAGAATGAGAAGAGAAGAGAAAAACTCCCATAAGGAGTTAAAGAGCATTATTGAGACCTTTTACAGAAGTCTGTATCATGAAGGAAACATCAATCAAGTTCAGATTAGAGATTACAGGGTTGACAGGTGGGCCTCGGCAGAGGCAGCCTTTGGTAGGAGAGTACTGCAGCAGGCCTTGTAAACGCCGGAAATCGTTGGACCCACCCTGGGGAGGTACTGCTATTTTATGTCCCAGGAGTAAGGAGTCAAAGGACTGCCCCACTCCAAGGACCACCGGAGAACGGAAGATTTTATTCACTTACCGTGAAGCTTCCTTCTCGGTGGTCCTGGAGTGGGGCAGTCCTCCCCACCCGTTTGGAGGAACGAGTTCCGGTGGTTATCAAGGCCTGGTGATTAGCCGGGGATGTGAAGTGTGCCTGTATTGTTTTGTCTCTTCCTGGGTCTAGAACCCAGACTGGTCCTGTGGAACTGTTTATTTTTTCCTGTGTTGTTGGTTGAATAAAGTTCTTCTTGATTCATTAATACCCGTGGTTGTTCCCCTTTATGGTTGGGGGGCAGAAGGGGTTCTTTTCTTGTATTCCTTATATGATATAGGTGTGGAATCGATTAGGGGAGGAGCTTGGCTTGGATTTCGACTGGTGATCTACAGGACTAGCCCCTCCCCTCCAGGATCGAAAGTCAGCCGGCCCTGCGTTGGATGGGGGAGGGGCAAGTCCCAGGAGTAAGGAGTCAAAGGACTGCCCCACTCCAGGACCACCGAGAAGGAAGCTTCACGGTAAGTGAATAAAATCTTCCGTTTTCTATATTCCGGGACGGTAAGTGAATAAAATCTTCCGTTTTCTATATTCCGGGACACATAGTCCGACTCTCAGGCAGACAATTAGTCCTTACAAATAGTTATCGGAGTTCCCGAAACCCCACTGGAACACCACATGCCTCCCCTCAACACACACACAAGGGTCAGAAAAAGCTTGTAGAATTCTTGATACTATACACCATTTCTTAACATTCAGGCCATAGAACCTGTCCCTCCCTTAATAGGGGTACAAGGAGATTTCCCCCTTCATGGTGACAAGAAGGAACGGAAATTGAAGGGCAGTTTTAGTCTTAAAATACCTTAACAAGAGTACATGAAGATATTTCAGAATTTCATCAGATTAAGATATTTCACATTAAGATATTTCAGAATGGAGTCTCTAGATCCATCACTTCCTTTCAGCCGGAGGAGTATCTTACTTCAGTAGATCTTATTGATCAGATCAAACCCTGTGGCCAAGGTGCACCAATACACAGAAACAACTATATACTGCCTACAGAACTACGGATTCCTAGTCAATCTTCAGTTAAGTTCTCTAGCACCTACTAAGAAAGTACAACACCTGGGTGTCAGGATGGTCACAACTTGCTTATACACTAGACCACTACAGCAGCTTCCAAGACATTTCCAACTACAAGTTACGATCAAGGGGGGGACCCTTTCCATCAGGGCTCCCTTACAGTAAAGACCAGTCTCACTGGGAGGACAAGAACGCTCAGTCCCCTTCAGGTAAGGAAACACTGCATCCTGGAAGCAAAGTAGATCTTTCTCAGTCTCCAGACCAGTGTTCCCTCTAAGCTGAGTTAGTGTGAGCTAGCTCACAGTTTTTTAGCCTCTGGCTCACACATTTTTGTCTTAGCTCAGGAAGGATGGCTCCAGAGCACACTAATTCATGCAGTAGCCAAATCATCTGCTCACAACTTTAATGCCAGTAGCTCACAGAGCAGAATTTTTGCTCACAACACTCCACAGCTTAGAGGGAACATCACTCTAGACTGCCTGGTTGGGGACAATGCTAGAAGGCTCACCAGTACAGGGTCGGTGGTCTGGGAGCGAGGCAATCCCCCTGGAGTTTTGGATGATTTATCTGACCTTCCTTTACCATCAGCCCACAGATACTTGGTCAACATGTACTAATCCAACCAACAATATACAATGAGGGTCTAGATCATCTACCACAAGGAAACTATCAAGATCATAACATGGGCTGAGAAAAATCTGACATCACCAAACAACCTTCAAGTGAATTGGTGGCTCCACCATGTTTCTTCTTCTTCCATTAGCTAAAATGATCGAGGCTTAACATCCCAGTGGCTAAGTGACCTTATGTTTGCCTATCCCCCCTGATCCCAGTTCCTTCAAAATAGGTCAGGAATTTATTGACACAAGAGATTGCAAAGAAAATAATGTTTGCAAAACAAAATTATTTTGAAAATGCAAATAAACCTACAAGATGGCTGGCATATAAGCTAAGAAAAGAATCAGAAAAAAACACATAAAAACATTGAAGAATGAGAAGAGAAGAGAAAAACTCCCATAAGGAGTTAAAGAGCATTATTGAGACCTTTTACAGAAGTCTGTATCATGAAGGAAACATCAATCAAGTTCAGATTAGAGATTTCTTAAAAGAACATAATAAGAAAGAATTTTCAGAAGAACAAAGGAAAATTTTAAATGATGCAATTTCATTATCTGAAGTAATTGATGCAATTAAAAACCAGAAGAAAAAGAAAACCCCAGGTCCTGATGGATTACCTGCAGAGTTTTATCAGATATTTGAAGATCAAATTGCACTACCATTGAAAAATACTATTCAAAATCTACCTGAACAAAAAAAATACCAGAGTCTTGGAATCAAGCATTGATTACGCTAATACATAAACCAGACACAGATAAAAAAGAAATTAAAAATTATAGACCAATTTTATTGCTTGATGTTGATTACAAAATCTGTGCGTTTTGGCAAATAGACTGAAGAGAGTTTTGATCCAGACAGTTTCTCAGGATCAATCAGAATTTTTGCCTAAAAGACATTAAATGAGAAACAATGGGAGAACCATTTTGAACAATAGAATACTTTGAAGCACATCCTGAAAAACAAATGGCATTGATATTCCTTGACGCTGAGAAAACTTTTGAGAATCTTACCTGGGCTTTTATGTTGGAGCAATTATTGGCTTTGCAATGTGGTGAATATTTTTATACATTAGTGAAATCAATATACACAATACAATCTGCAGAAATTATGGTGAATGGTGATCTTTCACAAAGCACTGAAATTGAAAAAGGAACTAGACAAGGATGCCCATTATCCTCACTTTTATTTATTTTCGCCTGACATTAAGTAATACAATCAGAAAAAATACCAAAATAAAGGGACTTAAATTTAAAGGAGACGAATATAAACTACAACCGTTTGCAGCCGATTTGGTATTCATTTTGGAAGATCCACAAGCATCTATTAATCAACCTTTATATTTAATAAAAGAATATGGGCAATATGCGGGCCTAAAGATTAACTTTAAGAAAACAAAAATATTGACAAAAAATGTACTAGAGAACAAATACAGGCATTACAAGATTGTTCTGGCATTGAGGTTCAGAAGAAAATAAAATATTTAGGAATAATTTTAAGCAACAGGTGTAGCTCATTGTTTAAAGATAACCGTATGAAACTCCTAACAGCAATTAAAAAAGACTTAGAAAAATGGAAACAGTTACAATTATCTTTTATGAGAAGAATAGTGACTGTGAAGATGAATATCCTACTGAGACATTTTTTTATTTCAAACAATTCCAATTATTAAAAAAATCAACAATACTTTAAAGAAATAGATAAGCTGGTGAGACGATTTACTTGGCAAGGAAAAAATCCCAGAATTAAGATGAAAGCTCTAAAAGATTCAAAGGAAAGAGGAGGATTTGCACTACCAGATTGGCAATTGTATCATAAAGCCGCAGCCCTTACATGGATGAAAGAGTGAATTAAATTGGGAAATCCAAGAGTATTAAAGTTAGAAGGACATGACTTAAAATTGGGATGGCATGCCTTTTTTTGGTATGGGGAAAGTGTTAAACATAAATATTTTAAGCAACACATATTAAGAGCAATACTAATAAAGGCATGGGAAGAAGTTCAAAAACCACTCTGTTCTCTGCCACCAAAGTATAGCCCATTTTCAAGGGCTCCACCCCACCACTCTGTTCTCTGCCATTTGGGCCTCGAAGGCCTTGCAAGGACAGCAAGGCCCTTTGGACCTTGTTGGATGTTGCCCTATTATTGCCAGTTGAGAAGGGCCTCCCATAACAATTCAAGCTTCAGGGTCCCAAAAATGTAGGTCCACCACTTCAGGCCAGGCTGTACAGCTGGAAGGGGGAGTGAAGGCAGAAGCCAATTCAGCTCTGCAGATTTGTGGGGAGATAGAGGGAGAACCTAGCCATAGAATCATAGTTCTTTGAGAACTTTGTAATCTTCTAGAAGTGTCTCATGCAAGTCCTCTGCCTGGCTTGGCATGCCATGCTACAACTCTTTCACTGGGATAAGCACAGCTTAAATCCAGGTATGTAAGTGTGCCTGTTGTGATGCACCAGACTAATACATTGTCACTGAAGGGTTTTTGTTTTGTTTTTGTTCTACATTTTGTTCTACATTTTGAATTTCTTTTCGACTATCTTCTGCCATTAAAATAGGCTGATTAAATTATGTTTAAATTCTTCCTTATTTAAAAAAGTATGTTGAAAGCAAACATCTGTCTTCCATTGGTGAGCTCTCAAGAGCACAATTGTGATTTTTTTTACCTCCAAGCCCTTTCAGCATATTGAAAAGCAAGAGTAATTAGGCATATTCCTCCATTTATCTCCATGAAAGAAGAACCATCACTGACAGTGGCTCGTGTCATGCATGCTAGCTTAAATTTATAAAGAAGGCTTTACTCGACCAAGATATTTCAGCAGCTCCAAGTCCCAAAGGAAGGTTGATGTATTTATTCAGCCTTGGCCTCCTGATAGCAAAGTAACTGAAGTTGTTCTTTCCTGTGTTATATTAATTTATCCTTTTGGCATATCTATTTTATTATATTTCATTCTGCACCAGATATCATGAATATATTTGTAGTTAAAAAGAGCCCTAGTGTCAGGTACAACCAAGCTACAGCCAGTTTGATCCAATGCTTATCATACAGGCACGGGCAAAACTGCATTAGCCATTGCCTAACAATATTTCACACAAACAAATATACAAGTCACAACAATATCCTTGTCTATGTGCATCCATAGCCTTACAACTACGGAGCTGAACTTCATTTCCCAGCTATCCCCCTCTCCAGGGGGCGAGGCCTTCACCTGGCTGCGAGTCAACATCGCCTCCCCCCCAACTGGGAGGGAGTGAACATAGAGTCTAGCATGTCCTCACACTGACTGTCATGCTGAGGAAGGCGGGACAATGCACCCGCGAGAGAGTTTGCTTTGCCCGGAAAATGGTGGAGGGTGAAGTTGAACTTGGAGAAGAAATCCGCCCACTGCAACTGCTTAGCATTAAGGTTGTGGGGTGTCCGCAACACCTCCAAGTTTTTATGGTCAGTCCAGACCTCAAATGGCACCCGTGCCCCCTCCAACCAGTGGCGTCAAATCGAGAGCTTAATCGCCCCCGCTTCCTTGTCCCATACCAACCAGTCCCGCACAGTGCCATTGAACATGCAGGACACATATGCAAGGGGGTGCAACCTCCCGTTCCCCCCCTCCTTGCAAAATGCCCATGGCAACATCTGAAACATCGGCTTGCACAATAATTTTTTTAATTTCATCGGGGTGCGCTAACACCGGCTCGGATGTGAACAGAGACTTCAAGTGATCGAACACCTCCTGGCATTCAGCCGACCACATCAATTTAGCACCCGGCCGAGTACTCTCGGTCCCCTTCCCTTTCGTTTTCAATAGATCCATGAGTGGTAAGCTCACCTGGGCAAAGTTGGCGAGAAAAGATCTGTAAAAATTTGAGAATCCTAAGAACACTTGAAGCTGCCTCCGGGTGCGAGGCGGCTCCCACCCCAGTACATCCCGAACCTTGGCAGGGTCCATTTCCAGCCCCTGGGGGGAAATGTGATAGGCCAGGAAATCAATCTAGGTACAATGGAACTTGCATTTCAAAAGTTTGGCAAACAGTTTGTACTTGTGCAACTTGCGCAATACTTCCCGCACTAACATCAGGTGGGAAGATTTGTTGGGGGATTACAGCAAGAATACAGCTAGCCAGTTGAAGTCACACAGTGACACAAAAATCCAGGCAGCAAAAAGGTTTTAAAAAAGTTTTATTTGAATAAGGGACAACATGCAGCCAAAAGGTTTACCTCAGATGTCCACTGAGCAACAATTGTGTTCCAATATTTATACTCTAGGTTCTCCTCCCAGTTTTACATCATCCATGACATCATTTATACATGCATATTTTGATTTTCTTAGTCTCTAACATCCATTAATCTTACTTTTGACAAACAAGATGTTTCTGGCTTTCTTTGCATTTTCATCTACAGGTGTCTTGTCAAAATCTCCTTATTAAAAGTGAAATATGGTAGTTTCTTTGACAAAGAACCTTCTGCTTGGCTATTTCCCAGTCTTTCCCATCTCTAAAATTTGCTGGCTTAAATTCACATTATAAGCAAAAATTAACTTTCTCTGCTATTAATATAGTGTTTTTCTAGTAACACATGCATATATAAGACATATAAATGCTTGTTTATATTCATTATACTTGCATTCTTTAAAAATACAGTTTAATGAGAATTCCATTTTAGCAAAATCAAACTACTTACTTCTATCTCCTTTCACGGGGTTTTCTCATCAGCTCATTAGATGTGACAAAAACCAGATGTTATACTTTCCTGTTTGTTGCTGACTTTATTTCAAGGGAGCGGGAGCATCCAATCCTTTTCTTAAAAATATTGTGATTAATGGAACAAATAATCAATAGACTAGCATTCAAACCTCTGAGCTCCCACTACAATTATTTGATTAGATGTTAACGTTACACCATTCAGTGGTGATAGATGGATTCATTTCTTAGGAGAAAACAGAAGAGAGACTCTAACTACAGAAATAAAAATAGGCAAAAGAGCCAATGGTACAAATGTAGAATATTTTTATTGTTCAGGTAAAAAAAAATCCTACATGTTTCACAATAAAGCTTCTTCAGGGGAATCTGATGAGAAACTGTGAAGAGCTTAAAATTAGGTTTTGTGGTAATAATAATTAGAAAATGTGCTAATTAAAATACTAACCCCTCCTACATTTTGGACTGGCTCCTAGAGCAAAAGAAAATTTATCAAGGCCTGTCGTAAGGAAAACTGAACCCTATCAAAAGTTCATAAAACGTATTGTTACTAGTCACTCTGGAAGAGAATGAAAAGACCCTGTACAATTACATTATGGACTGGCTGCAGGTTTTTTCATGGCCTGTTGGGACAGAATGCCATGAATCCCTTCACCGTAGCTCCATTCTTCCTGTGAGACTCTACAGTAACTCTCAGATGCAATAATTCAGTTTATGGATTTTATTGTAGAAATCAGAAGAGCTGCAGGTGAATCAAACTCTTTGACAGTAATGGCAAATAATACAAAAGCATGATCTACGAGAACTAGAGATGTGAAGGCCCGGGAAAAAAACTGGAAAAATTAGGGGAAAAAACGTTTTTCTTCCTTTTTCCCCCTGAAGCCTTTTTTGTTTTTTTCCAAAAAATTGGAAAAATTGAAAAAAGAAAAGAAAAAAAATTGATTATCGAATGTTTTATTTTAACATGATGAATAAAATACTTTAAGACAAGGTGTTCAAATATTTTCCAAATCATTTCTAATATATATATATATATGGTATCAGATTGATCTAATTTCTATGCACTGAGGACAAGCAAGTCCTAGGTTACAAACTGAACTCTCCAATGCAAGAACAAGATGCATTTCTTCCTTTAGGAGGTGCTATAGTCAGAAGAAAATAAAAAAGGTTTCAGTTTTGTTTTTGCATGTGGGTGGGTATTCTGTTTGTAATAATTGTTTGGATACACTATATTTTTAATATGCTAGTTGTGATAATTTCATGCCAAGTAAAAATGTCCATAGTCATATTTTATGTTCCTAAAGTAACAGAATGACTTTCAATCTAGAAAAGACAAAAGAAATGCTAATGTAGCATTTTTTTCAATTTTTCC